>NC_066880.1:807500-1015000 GCF_022985175.1 Labeo rohita | reverse complement strand
TATAGCTGTAATTTATTTTTATTTCAGTTTTAGAACTTGAACTTATTTCAGCAAGTTACTAAAGCAGCATTTTTTAATGTTTATGTTTTAATTTAATATTTATATGTTATTTATTATTTCTTTATTTTTAAACATGGAGTGTTATTTACTACTATATAAAATATTAAATTAATATTATTTATTCATATTTATTAAAGTATTAAACAAAAAAATATTATTTTAATACATGAATTTCTTTTACATTTTTACGTTTTATTCATTCTGTTATTTGTGTACTTTACTAAATGTTCTATCTTCTAAAGCAGCATTTTTTTATTTAATATTTAACTTAATATTTATATTTATTATTTATTTATTATTTCTTTATTTTGTAAACATGAAGTATTAAAAAATAAATTATATTTTTGATTCACATTTATTAAAGTATTAAATAAAAAATATTATTTTAATACATGAATTTCTTTCTTTCTTTTAAATTTTAGTTTGTTTTATTTATTCTGTTATCTGTGTACCTTTTATTACATTTTCTATATGTGTCTATTTAGCTGTAATTTACTTTTACTTCAGTTTTAGTAATTTTAGTAGTTTAACTTATTTCAGGAAGTTACTAAAGCAGCATTTCTTAATGTTTAAGATTTTAGTTTTTTATTTATATTTTATTTATTACTGATTTATTTTTGTAAACATGGAGTGTTATTTGAAAAATATTAAATTAATATTATGATTTCATATTTATTAAAGTATTAAATGGAAAATATTATTTTAATACATTAATTTCTATCTTTCTTTTTAATTTTAGTTTTAGTAATTTTAGTACTTTAACTTATTTCAGCAAATTACTAAAGCAGCATTTTTTAATTTTTTTTAATTTTTGATTTTAATTTCATATTTATAATTTATGTATTATTTCTTTATTTTTTAAAAACATGGAGAGTTAATTTATATTTCTATTTAGCTGTAATTTATATTGACTTCAGTTTTAGTCATTTTAGTACTTTGAATTATTTCAGCAAGTTGCGAAAGCAGCATTTTTAATGTTTAAGTTTTTAATTTAATATTTATATTTTATTTATTATTTCTTTTTTTAAACATGGGGCGTTATTTACTAATATAAAAAATATATATATTATTAAATAAATAAATAAATAAATAAAAATATGATTTTAATACATGATTTTTTTCTTTCTTTCTTTCTTTTTTCTGATTTTTTAAATGGCACATTTTGCAACCCTGACACACACTGCAATAAGAATAATCGCATTTCACTTTTGCTGCACAAAGCAGCATTTGATTTTGATCTTGTATTGATAATTCATCAGATGATGATGAAATGATGGAGCGGCGTTTTCTAAGCGGGCGTCTCTCCAGACTCACACACTCTGTGCATGTTAAAGAGCCGACGCAGGTGTCTGGATCTCAGTGACGCTGGATCAGATCCTGCTCTCAGAACGGCCTGCGAGGGAACAGCGTTCAGCGCAGCTTTTGATGGACTCGTTGCCCGATTTGCATAATTCCATTAGCGAATCAGGAGCTAAAACAACTCGTGCCTGCAAATGAGCAGCGCTAACAGCAGGTGCACTTCACATGAGTGAATTCCTCCTTACTATGTCTGTATGCTACTATGTCCTTAAAAACGTTAAAGAAACATGCTGCTCTAAATGAAGCAGATTTTACAATCTCATAAAGCGCTTTTATGGAAACTCTTGTCTTGCTACTGAAAAATAATTAAAGGTCCTACGTCTATTGTGCTTTCATTTATTTAGGTTTTAATATTACAAATGTTACTACTTTAACTTATTTATTTCAGGTAGTTATCAAGGCAACATTTTTAATTTTTTTTATTTATATTTTTTCATATAATACTTGTATTTAATTTTGTTTTGTTTTGGTTGTTTTTATATTTTACATTATTTTTTATTTTTTATTTATATACAGTTTATTATTTAAAATGTTTGTATAATTTTACCATCAAGTTTTTCGTCTCATATTTATATTTCAATTACAGAAAAAGATTTTTTACATTTTATATTAGTTATCAATAACAATATAAATAGGCATCTAATTATTAATGTAGATACAGACATCTGATGATTTTGTAATGAACTGCAGAGCTTTTCTTACACTTTCTTGTGTGTAAAATGTAAAGTTTTGATAAGCATTTCTTTTTTTTTTTACAATCTCATCGAGCACTTTAATGGAAAACACAAATCAAACGAAAACATTTGTTTTTCACAATAGGTGAATATTACATTTAGTATTTTAAATGTCTGATTTTGTTTTTAATTTTTCATGATTTTTGTATCATATTTTATACGTTTATTATGTCTCTAAATGAGTCATAAAATATAAAAAATGTATAAAGAAAACTAATTTATTTAATTAAAAATACAGAAAGAAATAACAATATTGTGAAAACTTATTACAATTTAAAATAGCTGTTTACTATGTGAATATGTAGTAAAATTGTAATTGTTTTAGTTGTTTTAAAATGTTTTTATCATTTAAAATGGATAGGTTTTTCCACGGAGGGCTAAATTACTCAAAATTAAATAATTAAAAAATTTCTGAAATATATAAATAAATCGTTAAATGCATAATTTAATTACTGAAAACATAAATAAATGTCTAAATATTTTTTATTTATGAATTAATTAATTAATGCATTTTTTATTAAATATATGTACACATTTATTTATTTATTTAAATATTCATTTATTGCCTCCACATTTCATTTTGAGGTTTGTGGTTGTCGGCACGTCACTCAATAGTGGGCATCAACTTGCAATTTTTATTTTTATTTATAATAATTTTATATATATATATATAAACAAATGCACAAATGCACAAATAAATAAATAAATTGATAAATAAATATTTAAATAAATAAGTAGAGTTAATTAATTAGTTAATACTTAAGTAAATAAATAAATATTTATAGATTTATTTATGCTTTCAATAATTAAATTATTTATTTAACGATTTATTTATATATTTCAATATTTATTTAATGATTTAATTTTGAGTAATTTGGCCCTACATATATCTTATATGTATATGCTACATACATTTGATGATTTTGTAATGAATTGTAGACACACTTTCTTGTGTGTAAAATGTAATGTTTTTGAACACCCAGATTTTACAATCTTATCGAGCACTTTTATGGAAAACACAAATCCTGAACGTCTTTTCATCTGTTTCAGCCCTTATTATGAATAATTCAACACTAGACTAGAGGAGAAAAAACCTCAGGACGCTGAAGGGATGAGGCTGGAAGCGGCGTTTCGGCGGAGAATATGCCATCTGTTTTCTGTGTGTGATGATAAACCGATAAACAAGAGCGCAAACAAACAACTACAGGCCAAAGACAGAACGACACGATACGGAAACATCGATTCCCCAGAGGAAACACAGAGAAAACATGTTTTCATTGATGACACTGCAGGCAGCGACTGATGATTATTCAGATTATTCACTCATAAACAAACCGTGAATCTGACAGGATGTTTCCGCTCTGTTCTGCACAAAAGATTTAGTTTTGTTTTTTGGAAGTAGCACAACAGTTACTCCATAGTACTCTATGGAATTTAAAATACATTGGAATGAAAATATTAAATTAAATATAAATTAAATTTTCAGTTTGTGATCACTGGATAGAAAGAAAAATCTAAACTCTTGAAAATTATACTGACAAAATGTTTAAATAACTAACCAAGTGTTTTAAGTGTAAAACTGAAGTTTATTTATTTGTTTTGTTACATGCTTTTGTCTTTATTAGTGTAAACAATTCTATTTAGCCATAATGTATTATTATACATTACAATATTTATTATTGATTTTAGTTTTCATTATTTTTAGAACTTTATTCAACTAGTTACCAAGAGAACATTTTATTTATTTTTATTATGTTATTTTTTAAATTAAACTTTTTTATCTAATATTTAGATTTTATTATTTATTTATTTATGTATTTATTTATTACAAATGTACAATATTATATATTAACATATTAAATAAAACATTATTTTATTTTATTATTTTATTACAATTTTATTTTATTTTCCCATCTAAAATATTTAAAACTTTACAGGTAGGATTTTGTCAACTTTACTATTTACTTGAAATAATTTTATGGACAATATATTAATATACGAATGATGAAACATTTTTCAGCTGAAATATATAAAATATTATACATATTTACTAAAGAAAATGTATGACTTTAACAGAATTTGGAATCACAGTTTGTGATTACTGGATAGAAAAACAAAACAAAACTCTTGAAAATTATATCTGATGAAAAGTTTAACTAACTAACTGATGCAAGAGTAAACTTTCAATTCATTTATGTGTTTTATGTGCTTTTGTCTCTATTAGTTTTACTATTTACTACATTTTTATATTTTTAGCTTTAAATTTATTAATTTATTCTTAATTTAATTATTCATTTAATAATAACATTTAAAAATGTATAATAAAAATAATATTCATTAATAAATATTAAATTAAGTTTCTTTCGTATTTTATATGATTTTTTTTTTTTTTAAGTTTAAGCATCTAATATTTTAGTTGATTTTATTTATTATATATTTATTTTCAGTAAAATGTGTGTATTTTATTTATCCATCTAAACTATTTTAAACTTTACGGCTAGCATTTTGTAAACTTTTATTTATTTATTTTTTTTAAAGATTTTTTTTGTAAGTTTAAGCATCTAATATTTCAATAGATTTTATTTATTATATATTTATTTTAAAACGTGGGACATTATATATTAACGTATTACATAAAACATTATTCTAATACATGGATTTATTTATAATTTTTTATTTTATTTATCTATCTAAACTTTTTTAAAAAAAAATTAAACTTTGAAACTTTACGACTAGCATTTTGCAAACTTTACTATTTACTTTAAATCATTTCATGGACAATACATTCATATACAGATGATAAAACATTTTAAAATATATAAAATATTATACATATTTACTACAGAAAAAGCATGATTTTCAAGAGTAAATTTTCTATTTATTTATGTGTTTATGTGCTTTCATCTCTATTAGTTTTACCATTTACTGTACTCTTATATTTTTAGCTTTAATTTATTCATTTATTATTAATTTCATTATTCACTTAATAATAAAATTATAGCACAAATACAAATAATATTAACTTACATATTAAGTTAATATTAACTTAAACTTCATTCAGCAAGTTACCAATAGATAACTTTTTTATTATTTATTTATTTTTATTTTTATTTTTTTTAAAGATTTTTTTTTAAAGTTTAAGCATCTAATATTTCAATAGATTTTATTTATTATATATTTATTTTAAAATGTGGGACATTGTGTATTATCATATTAAACAAAACATGATTTTAAAACATGGATTTTTAAAAATAATTCTTTATTTTACTTATCCATCTAAACTATTTTAAACTTTACTGTTTACTTAAAATCATTTCATGGACAATACAGATGATGAAACAGCTGAAATAAAATATTATACATATTTCCCACAGGTAAATTGAAAATCACAATTTTAAAACTGTGAAAAATGTGAAACAATCACGTGCACATTAAAGTAGTGTGAAGTGACTGTGCTTTTGGGGTTGTATATTCTCCTATATTTACACTGGCAAACACAGCACAGTCTCTCCGTCAGCACGGCTGTGATGGCTCTGTTCTTCTGTGGGTTATTATTACGGTCAAACCCCGTGAGGTGAGTAATGCCTGTGATTTGTGTGTGACCGTACGCAGGCCATCACATCTCTCCCTCTGCGCCTCGGAGCTGCGCTGGAGGTGTTTCCATAGAAACATGAGCGCGCCGCGATTCCTGCGCTATGATTTGTAGCACACTTACGAGCTTCATCAATTTGTGACAGCAGCCTCAGCGAGAGCCACGGAGAAAGAGGTGTAAAGTGTTGAAGGGCTTTGATTTAACGCAGGACTTTCGCTTTGAGCCGCCTATCCGTTCACATTCACTCGTATTTTTTGGCATGTTTATCTCATTCTGATTCCTAAAGGCTCACAATGACAAACTACAGATGATTAGATCGTCATATCTCTGGGTAAAATGAAGTGTTGAGAGTTTTATTCACGCTAACACATGGCTGCCAAACATACGTGATGTTAAAACCAGAACTGTCGATTTAACATGTTCATTTGGTGTGTTAAAATCATTAAGCCATTTAAGGCACTGCTTTGTCGGTGATTCATTACTGAATGAATCCACAGTTTTGACCGTGATCAGGTGAATCAATAATTTAATGACTCATTCATAAAGATAGTCACAAATCAGCCATTGAACGAACTGAGTGAGCCAATGATTCAGTGACCCATTAAAAAAAGACAGTCACTTGGTTTGTTTGAGAATGAATCAGCCATTCGAATGAATCAAGTAAGACAATGATTCAGTGACTCACTCAAAAAGACAGGCACTTGCTTTGTTTCTGAATGAATCAGTTGTTTAAATGAATCGATTGAGACAATGATTCAGTGACTCATTCATAAACACAGGCACTTGCTTAGTTTCTGAATGAATCAGTTGTTTAAATGAATCAAGTGTGCCAATGATTCAGTGACTCACTCAAAAAGACAGTCACTTGGTTTGTTTCTGAATTAATCAGTTGTTTAAATGAATCGATTGATCCAATGATTCAGTGACTCGTTCATAAAGACAAGCACTTGCTTTGTTTCTGAATGAATCAGCTGAATGAATCAAGTGAGCCAATGATTCAGTGACTCACTCAAAAAGACAGTCACTTGGTTTGTTTCTAAATAAATCAGTTGTTTAAATTAATCGATTGAGTGATTCAGTAACTTGTTCATAAAGGCAGGAACTTGCTTTGTTTCTGAATGAATCAGCTGAATGAATCAAGTGAGCCAATTAGTTAGTGACTCACTCAAAAAGACAGTCACTTGGTTTGTTTCTGAATAAATTAGTTGTTTAAACGAATCCAGTGGGACAATGATTCACTGACTAATTTGTGAGAAAAAAGGCACTAGCTTTGTTTCTGAACGAATCAGGCATTTGAACAAATCAATCCATTGATTTAGTGACTAGTTCATAAAGACAGTCACTTGCTTTGTCTCTAAATGAATCAGCCGAACGAATTAAGTGAGCCAGTGATTCAGTGATTTGTTCATTAAGAGAGTCACTTGCATTGTTTCTGAATAAATCAGTTGTTTAAATGAATTGAGTGAGCCAGTGATTCAGTGACTCGTTCATAAAGAAAGTTGCTTGCTTTATTTCTAAATGAATCAGCGTTTTGAACAAACTGGCTGAACGAATGATTCAATTACTCACTCATTAAGACAGTGACTCACCGCCACCTACTGGTGGTTTTCGTTGTATATTTAGAGAATCATTTTAAAAAATCATTTCATTTTCAATATTTAGTAAAAATATGAATACTCATTTTTTATTATTATTATTATTTATGCATGCAGAATTTTTTAAAAGCTACTTTTTTATGTTTATTCAATGCATTTATCATGTAACACAATGATTTTAAATTATCTTTTTAGGTAATTCCTCAACCAAAATTGAGAAACACTGCATAAACATTTTACTCGCTTGACAGCCCGAAGTAAAACACTACTGCAGTGTAGAGTCACACTAGATCCAACCATAAATGGTTCATTTGACCAAAGGGAACTGCTGAATTAAATTATGCAAAGCCGTTCCTGTAAAAACCTCAAGATCCCCTTTTCACCCTTTTTAATCTGCGCTCTCAAACAAAGCTCTTTCTGATCCCCAATCTGATGTGTGTCGAGTCCCTCTGGCCCTGTAATTACTGCCACTTTAGATGGGATTTCAGACAGTAATGTATAATTGTCTGCAGGTCGTTAAGTCAATATGACAATACTAGTTTAGAGCCATTGGCCAGGATCAGACAGACACATTCTCCAATAATAGAGCTTTGAGGAACTCAATACAGGCATGAAATATTCACTGTAAGCAGACGCGTGCGTGACGGATTACACACACAGTCAAACAGAGCAGACGAACCCAAATGTCTGGGGATAAATATGAAAAATGTAGCCACTAGAAAAACATCTTGTAACTAGAGTAAAAACTGCTCAAATGAATCAGACACAAGAGAGCTACAAGCACATATGCAGTATTTACAGGATGAGGTGTTTAAATGTAACAGCAAGTATTACAAAGTATCAAATGTCTGCATCTATACAGTCTTTTTTTTTTCTGAAAATACTTTTTTCAGGGCACATTGTGGTTGTGATCTGTAATTCTTTTTCTATATGATGATGGACAGATTGATGCTGGAGCTTCAGGGACTTTAGTATGTGAATGCTGAAGCGTCTGCAGAGAGCAGCGATTCCTCACTGATGTTACGAGCAGAAGAATAAATGCATTTTATATGTAAGGACGGATTATATTTGTGTAAAAATGGAAATGCAGTCAGAGCTCCAGAGCGCTTTGGATGCACACCGAGCGGATTTATTCTGAGCAAAGCAGAAATACTGGTTACCTTTCAGATTTACATTAAGAAACAGGTAGCGTTGATAAGTTATTGAGTTTAGGTTAGGTTCAGGATCAGTAAGACTTGTAATGTTTTTTAAAGAAGTCTCTTATGCTCGTCAAGGCTGCATTTATTTGATCAAAAATACAGAAAAAAAACAATAGCACTGCAAAATGTTATTACAATATAAAATAATGGTTGCTATTTTAACATACTTTAAAATATAATTTATTCCTATGATGCAAAGCTGAATTTTCAGCATCATTACTCTAGACTTTAGTGTCACATGATCCTTCAGAAATCATTCTAATATGCTGATTTATGATTCTTTGTAAAAAGTTTTTGATCCCAAACATGGGGATAATTATATCAAAATTATATCAAAACAGTAATTATATCAAAACTTAAATTTTGATTAGTAATATGCATTGCTAGGAACTTCATTTGGACAACTTTAAAGGTGATTTTCTCAATATTTAGATTTTTTGCACCCCCAGATTCCAGATGTTCAAATAGCTGTATCTCGGCCAAATATTGTCCTAACAAACCATACATCAATGGGAAACTTATTTATTCAGCTTTTAGGTGATGTATAAATCTCAATTTCGAAAAATGGACCCTTATGACTGGTTTTGTGGTCCAGGGTCACAATATATATATATATATATATATATATATATATACAAATATTATATATCATATATAATAAAAACACATTAACTGAAATAATATAAAATATACATAAAAATTAAAATACAGAAATATTTAATCTTCGTGCATTAAAAAACTGAAATATTGAAAATAAATTAAATTAACACTATTTAAAACACTAGGGAAAAACAAAATTACCAAAAATGAACTAAAATTATATATATTTTATATAATAGAAAATACATATTAATATTTATAGAATATGTTTTGTAATTAAATATATATTATATAAAATATATATATTTTTTTTTACAAAATTCAAAATATTAATAAAAATTACAATATTATCTCTATGACACTAAAATAACAGAGATAACCCTTTTCAACTTTAATTCTAAAGACATTATCATTTATGGTCACGTCTCTCCGAAATTAGTAGAAAAAAAAAAATAAAAAAGAAGCTTATTTTTCATACCACTGTTTTTGCATTTTGCATTGCTTTATTGTAATGTGAATATGAGTAAAAAAAACTATAAAAATTGTAGTAGAATTTTGTTTTGAATCAGCTTAAAGGCATTTAAATTAATTAATTAAATTAAGTTTTATTTTTCTCTGAGCACAATTTTTTTCTTTTTTCTTTTGATGTGAAATGTTACATTACAATGTTGCGTTACTCACTTTCATCAGAAGCCTGTGGACCTTCCAGCGTACGGATGTAGTCATCCTGACAAAAACACAAGACAGAAATCATTATATAATCACATGTGTGACGTAAAATAAAACACATTCAAAGACCGAAATGTTACATTGTTTCTAATAAAATTGTTGAAATTGTACAAACATTTATTATACACAATATTTACTCAAAATATACAGATGTTTGATAAATGCTATTGGCTGCTGTTGAATGGTAGTGTCAGTAAACCAGACTGGTGTGAGTCACACAAACACGAACACATTTACCTCCACTTCCTTCAGCAGCGTGAGGCCGGCGGAAAGCAGGTATGAAGAAAGAGAGAGAAAATGAGATGTAAATTTAGAAACATGAAAGAGGACAGCTCTGCGCTTTGCTTTAATTGTCATCTATTAATATGATATGGGTGAATGTGAGCCGAGGGATTTCCCGCAGGACAGAGAGTCTCTGGGAATCACTGAAGCTCAGTGTTTTTAAGATACGGATTTAACAAGGACTGACTGAACAACGCTAATAATATATGTTATCAGAAAAGCTCATGTTCAAGCTACAAAAAGTACTAAACACATTTTAAAAGTATCGTAACCGTAGTCAGAGCTGCAAAAGAGAAGATTTTCATCAAAGTGACTTTATTTTTATTTTATTAGTTGCGAAAGGACCTTCTTCTTCCGTTTCCTCCGAACTAGTCTATGGCAGCCAATAGAACCGCTTGGGGGAAAGTTGTGAAATTTGGCACACTGATAGAGGACAGTCTCATCATTAACCACAGCAAGTTTAGAGTCTCTAACTCAAACTCTCTAGCGCCACCACTTGTTCAAAATTTCACTCATGTTTATGCTAATAACTATTTTCAATTGTTTGTAAAACATACTTTTTCAAACTCGTCCTAGACGGTTGGTCCGATTTTCACCAAAATTGGCACAGTTCATCTTCAGACCATGCTGGCAAAAAGTTATGGAATTTAAGTTGATTAGTCAAACCGTTTTTAAATAACACACCGACGAATTCTACGAAAAGCATGCAAAAATGGATGTGAGGCTATATCTCCGCAATGGTGTGATGTATTAAAACCAAACTTGGTGTGTGTAATAATAAGCATGACCTGAGGCTACGTGCAGTGTTACAGAGCAGTGCCACCTAGTGGTCAGGAGACATGAAAAATGGCTATTTTTTTTTTGTCTCTTTAGATTCAGTGGAGCATGCAGAGTCAATCCATACCCAATTTTCCCATGTCAGTAGTCAGAGCTGCAGAAAAGAAGATTTTCATCAAAATGACCTTATTTTTATTAGGGGCCAAGCCCCATTGGCGTTCCTATTATTATTCTTCTTCTTCCGTTTCTTCAGCTCGAGTCTATGGCAGCCCATAGAACCGCTTGAGGGACAGTTGTGAAATTTGGCACACTGATAGAGGGCAGTCCCAACATTAACCACCGCAAATTTGGAGTCTCTAACTCAAACTCTCTAGCGCCACCACTTGTCCAAACTTTCACTCATGTTTATGCTAATAAGTTTTGAACTGTAAGGTCTAGAAGCAAAATTCAGAGTTGAATGAAGTCCAAAATTTAAAAATCGTAAGGTTTGGTTTTTTCATTGTTCATAAAAACCTACTTTTTTGAACTCGTCAGACCATGCTGGCTACTTTTTTTTTAACTAGACGGTTTGTCTGAATTTCACCAAAATTGGCTCAGATCATCTTCAGACCATGCTGGCAAAAAGTTATGGAATTTAAGTTGATTAGTCAAACCTTTTTCGAATAACGCAAGAACGAATTTGTCAAAGTGCACTCAAAAATGGATGTGAGGCTATATCTCCGCAACGGTTTGGCGTATTGAAATCAAACTTGGTGTGTGTTATAACAAGCATGTTCTGAGTCTACCTGCACAGTTTCGACACAGTGCCACCTAGTGGTCAGGAGACATTAAAAATGGCTATTTTTGCTATTTTCAGAACTTTTCAAGAGTTTGGCCTAAAATCAACTGGTCTCTTTAGATTTGGTGCATTATGCAGAGTCAAACCATATCCAGTTTTCCCATGTCAGCCATTTTGGGCGTCAGACATTTTGAATTTTGTTGTAAAACGCTATATTTTACAAACACATTGGCGTATCATTACGAAACTTGCCACGAGTCTATGGCAGCCCACAGAACCGCTTGCAGGAAAGTTGTGAAATTTGGCACACTGATAGAGGAGAGTTTGAACATTAACCATAGCAAGTTTGGAGTCTCTAACTCAAACTCTCTAGCGCCACCACTTGTCCAAAATTTTCACTCATGTTTATGTTAATATCTTTTGAACCGTAAGGCACAGAAGGAAATTGTTTTTCTTCTGAATCCTTGACTCATGTCGAGTTGAATGAACACCAGAATGTAAAAATTGTAGAGTTTAGTTCTTTCGCTATTTTTAATAGTTCATAAAACCTACTTTTTCGAACTCGTCCTAGAAGGTTTGTCTGATTTTCACCAAAATTGGCTCAGATCATCTTCAGACCATGCTGGCAAAAAATTATGGAATTTAAGTTGATTAGTCAAACCGTTCTTGAATAATGTGCAAACAAATTCTACCAAAAGCATGCAAAAAAGGATGTGAGGATATATCTCAGTAACGGTTTGGCGTATTGAGACCAAACTTGGTGTGTGTTATAATACGCATGACCTGATGCTACCTGCAATGTTTCGGCGCAGCGCAACCTGGTGGTGAGAAGATATGAAAATGGCTATTTTTGCATATAACTTCTCAAGAGTTTGGCAAAACTGGTCTTTTTAGATTCTGTGGAGCACAGTTTTCATTTAACGCATCAAAGAATTTGCCAGAAAGATGCCAAAGTGCATCTGAGGCTGTATCTCTGCAAAGCTTTGACGTATTTACATCAAATTTTGTATGTGCCGTTGTCACCTCACAGTGACCACGCCACAACAATTTGGTAACAGCGCCACTTATTGGTCAGATGTAATACACCATTCAGTAAACATTATTAATGAAATTTCCAAAAAAGCTAATAACTTTTGTTTGCATTAGCCTGTTGTAATGAAACTGGTCTAAAAATATTCTTTAAGTCATGCCAACGACATACATACCAATTATGCAATAGTTGGCTGAACTTCCTGTCCGCCATTTTGATTTATGTTGAAAATCTACTTTTTCGAACTCCTCCTAGATAGTTTGTCTGATTTTCATCAAAATCAACTCAGATCATCTTCAGACTGTGCTGATAAAAGGTTATGGATTTTGTGTCGATAGACGAAACCGTTTTCATACAGCGCCATTACAAATTTGAGGCATAATGCCAAAATATTTCTGAGGCTGTATCCCTGGAAAGCTTTGACAAAATGACAAACTTCGTGTGCGTCACTGTCACCTCACACAGAACACACCATATCGATTTGATAACAGCGCCACCTGTCGGTCAAAAGTGATAATCCATTAAATCATATTACTAGTGATTGTTTTTATGATTTTTCACCCATTTTGACTAAAATCGTCTAATCACAGAAAGTAATAATAATATATGCAATTAATGAAAAAACAAAAAACAAAAGATGAAAATATAAAACGTTTTTTTTTTGACAAATGTGCACTGATAAATAGTTCACAGTGAGACCATGCATGAATGTAAATTGTGATTCTGACTTTGAAATGCTCTCTAGGTAGGTTTTTGTAGATACGCTTTCAGTCCCACTGCAGATCCTCGGGGTTTTTCACATGTATAAAAGCTGGAAAACCATACACGTGTAAGATGCGAGTTTGCCCTTCAGAAGAACTGTCATCTGTAGGCTGAATCAGAAGCTGAAGAGCGAACAGAGAACGTGTCATCAGACACAAAGAGACTGACAGCAGCTCGACTTCAGCTCAGCTTCTCATTATAATGTTGTCGATCTCCTGGAGCGAATCCTACTGGGAAGCTCTGCTGAAATTTAGTTCCAATGAAATTTGCATGCTTCACGCTGCGCCGGCGCTGCACATGCATACTAAACTGACGTTCGCGTATCCGCGTGTGCGGCTTCTGCCAACGCAATCAATCTGTGATTCTGTAGCGTTTAGGAGCCGCACTGTTCAGTTAGATGCAGACAAAGCCCTGGAGAATGAGCAAAACGTAAAACAAACCAGAAACGGACAGACTGACACTAGTGCTCGATGTATGGGGTTTTCAATGGCTGCTGACAATACTGATGTCCAGAGATCACAAAATGTCCAAACATCTGCGGAGTAAACAGCCAAGTTTAGCTGCTGCTGGAAGATGCTAGAACTACATCAGTATGTGGGTAAAAAAGCTGCTTTTGTCATTGACAGCCATTCTAAAATATATCAAAGTTTTAATCTGGCCAAAATAATATTTACAAGCAACATATTATGTTTTATTATATTATAGTAGATATGGAAAAGGCATGCATTTTGACCAGTCTGTTGTGTTTGATGTCATAATTTACAAAAAAAAAAAAAAAAAAAAAAAAGATATTTGTATTGCATATAAAATTTCTATTGGAATTGCAACTCTGAAGCCAGCTAAAATAAAATAAAATAAAATAAAGTTATGTTTGATGTCATAATTTACAAAAAAAATTGGAATTGGAATTGCAACTCTGAAGCCAGCAAAAAGCAAAAATTAAATTAAGTTAAATTAAGTTACATTAAATTAAATTAAATTAATATATAAAAAGTTTATTCTGGCCAAAATAATATTTACAAGCAACATATTATGTTTTATTATATTATAGAAGATATGGAACAGGCATGCATTTTGACCAGTCTGTTGTGTTTGATGTCATAATTTACAAAAAAAAAAAAAAAAAAAAAAAAAGATATTTGTATTGCATATAAAATTTCTATTGGAATTGCAACTCTAAAATAAAATAAAATAAAATAAAGGTATATAAACATTCAGTTGTGTTTTGGACAGTCACAGGCGGAGGGTTTGAAACTTTGCATGAAACTGCATGAAATGTGTTTTTAAATCAGTGGGATTTCCTCGTTGATAATTTAAAGATTGTTGTGTGTCTGGGTGATTGACGAAATGAGAGCTGAGTGACGGGCCGATGACCCAGCAGCTCCCGTAATGAAACCACGTCCACAGAATGCAGCGCTGCACAAATTGCTTTGGCAGTGAGACGCTGCGTGTCACTCTGCAAGACTCAAAAGAGCCTCTCCGTCTGTCAGCCTGTGATCTGTGAAGTGGGCAAGACTATTTTTCCCCCAAACGCTGTTGTAACTGTCTTGTTGTGGTTTCATTCCCAGAAAAAATATTTTCATAGCAGCTTTTGTGCAGATTAGCTCTGCTACAAAAATTATAGACAGCATCCTAAAACAATACAACTTCAGAATTCAACTTCACTCACAATTAATTTATAAAACACTAATAAGCACACACACACACACACACACACACACACACACATGCATGCATACAGGGTAAAACAGTCCAAAAAAAAGACATTTGAAGCCAAAATAAAATAAAATAAAACAAAGAGTAAATGTGTAAACATTGGCTGACTTTTTTACAGAGCATTTTGCAATGCATTAAAATTGAGTAATATTGAGATACCATTATAGGTTTTATTAATATTTTTAATTCAGTTTTTATTTTCCATTTTCATTTGAGTTTGCTATTTTGTTGTGTATTATTGTCATTTTTAGTAGGTTATATATATATATATATATATGTGTGCGTGTGTGTGTGTGTGTGTCTCTATATAGCTTTTATAATTTTTTATTTCAGTTTTAATTTTAGTTATTTTAGTACATCAAGTGTAACTAAATTATTATATAAAATAAATATAAATAAATATAAATATATATATAAATAATATTTTTTTATTTTAGATTAGAAATTCTTAAAATAATTTTGTTTTTTATTTTAATTTTATTTTTGTTACATTTTTTGAATAATTTTATTTTTTCTTATTTCAATGTTATTTAAAAATTAAAAAATTAAACCTAAAATAAAATTTAAATTAAACCATAATTAAATTTTTTTTTAATTAATTCTTATTATTTTTTAATATCAATTCTATTTTAGCAACATATTAGGTTTTATTATATTATAGTAGATGGAACAAACATGCATTTAAATTAAATTAAACTCAACTAAATTAAATTAAATTAAATTAAATTAAGTTTATTCTGGCCAAATTTATTTTTACAAGTAACAGGTTTTATTATATTATAGTAGATATGGAACAGACATGCATTTTAAACTTTCAGTTGAGTTTGATGTCATAATTTGATTATGATTTTGATATTATTTAAAAAGTTTTAACAAACCATTATAACCCCAATTTAGATTCATGCATTTGGCAGATGCTTTTATCCAAAATAACTTTCATTGCATTCAAGGTATTTGTTTGATTAATGCATGCATTACCTTTGAATCGAACCCATGACCTTGACACTGTAAGAACCATGATCTTAGGATTTAACCTCAAATATCAGCATTTGGCTAAATTCTAAAGCAACACCACATGCATGCATGTGCACTGCAATGCAATTCAACACAAAGTTGAGAAGTATCTTTTGGAAAAGTCTTAGTGTCCCGAAATGCTTTAAAAAGCTCTCTCTCTGAAAATCTGTCACGATTGCCACCCCAGAGTTTTGCGCTCTTTTTCCCCATCTCTATTTTCTTTCTCCATGTGCTCTCGCTCTCGCAGCGCTGCCATTTACTGACAGACACGGCATGAGAAATAAAAGACCCGCTGCCGAATCCTGTCAGAAATGCATTAAGTCTCTTCACAGACTGCGGTTTCATATCAGTCCGGCCATATGAGCGCCATGAAACTGGACATTTTCTTCAGTCGAGCGCGTGTCTGACTCCTCCCGGGCTGAATCCAAACAACCTCCGGCCCGCGGCTCTCATCGTGTGGCCAGAATAAATGGACATCACAGAATGAGGCTGCCAGCTGTACTTTTAGATTTGCTTCCAACTCTACAGGAAAAAGAGACTTGAGTAAAACCGACTACAGTCAGTGTGTAGAAGATCCCGCTGATGCACTCCAGACCATCAGTAACATTCATATACAGTCTGAACCAAGAATAATCGGTTACGAAGAGCAACTATGACATTTCACTACCTTCATAGGATGCATTTTTCCCTGTCTCTCACTTACTGTACAATGTTTTTAAGGTTTTAAGCCTCAAAAGCATGAATTACAACTTGACATTTAACACAAAATAGGCTTAAAATGCAAATATCTGCAAAAATGCAAAGATTACACACAGAATCAACTAAATCATGTAATCGGGTAGCGTGACTTTCAAACGACATACAAATCTATCAGCGTTGTCCCGTCACATTTTACCCCAAAAATCTGAACAAAAACAATGTAATTTTATTTTGCATAAAGAAAATAAAGTCCACTATTAGGACAGTTAAGAACTGTTTGACTTTACATCATTTCAAGACAATCAAGCCCATTCATATTTTCTACTTGCAAAATATATTTTTTTTTAGTTAGAAATTTTGTTCAATAAATGTTAAACAAAAAATAAAAATGTAAAATAAAAAAAATAATAATTAGGCAATAAATAATAATAATAATAATAATAATAATAATTTAGTTAAACAAAAATTGTTCAATAAATGTTAAACAAAAAAGAAAAAAAAAATTAGGTTATTAGTTATTAGTTATTTTTGTTGAATAAATGTTAGGCAACAATTTATTTATTTAATAATTAGGCAATAATTTTTTTTTTAATTCAGTTAAAGAATTTTGTTAAATGTTAAAAAATAAAAATGAAAAAGAAAATAATAATTAGGCAATACATCATAAAAAAAAACAACATTTTTTTAAATTTAGTTAAACAAAAATTGTTAAATAAATGTTAAACAAAAAAAGTAAAAAAAAGGTCATAAATAATTTAAAAAAATGTATTTAGTTAAAAAAATTAAAAAAAAAAAAAAATATATATATATATATATATATATATATATATATATATATAAATAAAATTAGACAATAAATAATTATTTTTTTAATGTAGTTAAACAAAAATTTTTAAATGTTAAACAAAAAATAATATGTAAAATTAAAAACTTTTTTTATTTAGTTTAACTAAATTTTTGTTAAATAAATGATAAACAAAAAAAAATAGGCAATAAATAATTAAAATACTTTTTTTAAAATTTAGTTAAACAAAAATTGTGTTAAGTAAATGTTAAACAAAAAATTAAATGTAAAAAAAATTAAATTAGGCAATAAATATTAAAACCATACTTAAAAAAAAATGAGTTAAACTAAAATTTAGTTAAATAAATGTTAAACAAAATCAAATAAACTGTAAAAAAAAATAATAATAATATTAGGCAACATTTCTCATTTTAATTTAGTTTAACCATATATATATATATATATATATATATATGTGAACTATAAAAATACATACATACATACATACATACTGTATTTTAGCTATATCAGTCCAGCCCACATGAATGATGTCATGTGACAACACATCACATCTACTATTTGTTATTATATAATATTTCACATCTTTTTTTCTGTTTAATTCTACAGGAAACACTGACTCTGCTCATCCAACACTTTCCCTTTAATAACTGTAGAACAAGCATCAAACTAAATCTGCTTGCAGGAGGTTCGTTATTTAAAATGAGAACAAAGACTTTCTTCTAAAACATCTTTATCTCAAAGGCACTGAAGCGGCCTCATCCTGAGGGTAACGTGTCTTTACCTCTAACACAAAGACTTCCTGCACCCACTGCGTCAGACAAGACCTGAATTTAAAAGGAGCGAGGAGGAAGCGCTCGGTTATTAGGTTTGATATTCCGAAGCCGCACGTTCGCGTCAGACGTGATTTACGATTCTTCAAAAGACGTGGTACCTGGAGATCCGTCTGTGTCTCACGACTTCAGTCTGAGATCATATCGCCGCCTTAAATTATTCCCAGCTATCTGAAAGCCGATCTGACACCCGAGAGGGTTTCCAATGAAGACTTTCAGATCTGAACGCTACACAAAATGCTTCACCGCATGAGACCGCGGTTATACAGCACTCACAAAAACCCACAAGAAAGGCTTTCGCTGTCAAAGAACAGCGACTCAGTCCAGTGAAAAGACTGTGAAATAATCCACCGCATGTTCACATCCCACCAGATCTGACAAATCAAAAAAACTCCTTTACTCTGGGAACTGAATGTCTGTTAAAGTAAGTTAAACTACTGACATGTTTGTATCTTTCTTCCTGAATAATAACACTTTTAATGGCTAGAATACTGAGGTTTGCAACCAACCTGCTGAAAACGTGCTCATCCTCTGCATCAGATTTGTAGAAATGTGTCATTCCATCACTTGCTCACCAATGGATGTGAATGGGTGCCATCAGAATGAGAGTCCAAACAGCTGATAAAAACACCACAAGTAATCCACACCACCCCAGTCCATCAGTTAACATCTTGAGAAACGACTAAAAACAACTTCAGGCTAAAATATAAGTCCATAATACGTAATAAAGATTCCTCTAATTTGTTCTTTGCCTCAAAATCCAGCCACGTATTTGTTTAGAGCTGCTTTGGCTTGTAAACGGTGCAGATTTCTCTCCTGATTCAGACCAGACTGCTTTTTTTTTTTTTTTTTTTTTTTTTTTTACTGGAGGAAGCTTTATTATGGATTATGGACTCGTATTTTAGTTTAAAACATCTTGATGGATTTGTTTCAGCTTTTGTCTTCTCAAGATGTTCACTGATGGACTGGAGTGGTGTGGATTACTTGTGGATTATTGTAATGTTTTTATCAGCTGTTTGGACTCTCATTCTGACGGCACCCATTGGCGAGCAGGTGATAGAATGTCACATTTCTACAAATCTGATTAAGAAACAAACTCATTCTAATCTTGTATCAGTAATGATCTGAAAAGATGATATTTAATAGCAAAAGAAATGTGTCATTCCATCACTTGCCCACCAATTGATCCTCTGCAGTGAATGGGTGCCGCCAGAATGAGAGTCCAAACAGCTGATAAAAACATCACAATAATCCATAATAACACTTTCTCCAGTGAAAAAGTGGTCTGGTTTGAATCAGAAGAGAAATCTGCACAGATCAAGCACCGTTTACAAGCCAAAACAGCTCTAATGTGAGATGTGAGACAACAGAAGATGGACTTTTTCATTGGAGGAAAAAGAATTGTTATTATGGATTATAGACTCAATGTATTTTAATTAAAAATGTCTTAATGTTGAATTTGTTTCAGCTTTTGTCTTCTCAAGATGTTAACTGATGGACTGGAGTGGTGTGGATTACTTGTGGATTATTGTAATGTTTTTATCAGCTGTTTGGACTCTCATTCTGACGGCACCCATTCACATCCATTGGTGAGCAAGTGAGTGAATGACACAATTCTACAAATCTAATGAACAAACTCATCTTAATCTTGAGATAACAGGTGATGAATTTTTTCACTGGAGGAAGTGTGATTATAGATTATGGACTCAATGTATTTTAGTTAAAAATGTCTTATGGATGGATTTTTTTCAGCTATTGTCTTCTCAAGATGTTAATTGACAGACTGGAGTAGTGTGGATTACTTGTGATGTTTTTATCAGCTGTTTAGACTCTCATTCTGACGGCACCCATTCACATCCATTGGTAAGCAAGTGATGGAATGACACATTTTTCCAAATCTGATGAAGAAACAAACTCACCTACATATTGCACATTTTCAGCAACTTTTAATTTTTGGGTGAACCGTTTCTTTAAGCATGTTCAACGTGACCTCACACTGTACTAACAATGCATATACACTGTCACTCAAAAGTTCGGGAAATAAGAAGTCTCTTATGCTCATCAAGGCTGCATTTTTTTTTGTTCAAAAATACAGAATAAAACTGTAAAATTGCTAAATGTTATTACAGTATAAAATATTGGTTTTTATTTTAATATACTTCAAAATAGAATTTATTCCTGTGACGCAAAGCTGAATTTTCATCACCTGTTACTCCAGTCTTAAGTGTCACATGATCCTTCAGAAATCATTCTAATATGTTGATTTATTATTAGAATTATCAATGTTGGAACCTGAGATTCCTTTTTTCAGGATTCTTTGATGAATAAGTTAAAAAGAACAGCAAATATAAATCTTTTCTAACTAAGTAAATCTATGCTATCACTTTTTATTAATTTAACACATCCTTGGTGAAAAAAAAAGTATTAATTTCTTAAAAAGAAAAAAATAATACAAATTTACTGACCCCAAACTTTTGAAAAGTAAAAATGTCTTACTGTTAGAAAACCTTTCTATTTTAAATAAATGCTGTTCTTTTTAACCTTTTATTGATTAAAGAATCCTGAAAAAATGATCACAGGTTCCAAAAGAAATAATAAATCAGCATATTAGAATGATTTCTGAAGGATCATGTGACACTTAAGACTGGCGGATTTCAACAGCGGATGAAAATTCAGCTTTGCATCACAGGAATAAATTATACTTTAAAGTATATTAAAACAAAAACCATTATTTTATATTGTAATAACATTTTGCAATATTACATTTTTTTCCTGTATTTTTAATCCAATAAATGCAGCCTTGATGAGCATAAGAGACTTCTTTGAAAACATTACAAGTCTTCCCCTGATCACAAACTTCTGAGCGGCAGTGTATATCCAAGGTGTTTTAGCATTTGCTTTATATTTCCAGTTCTGCAACAGAGCCAATATGCCAGAAATCTGTACAAGTACTGTCTGTCTCTAGAAATATTAACAAGCTGACACACACAAATCTGTCTGCTCAAAAGCAAAGCTGTTTCTTGCATATGCATGAATGTGAGAGTGTGTGTGACATTATGCTAATGTGTGTTGACAAACTAATGTGGATCATAGTGTGTGCGTTTACTATCCATTGCTTACTAAATGGCGCATTTCAGCTAACAATAACCCGTCTCCATGCACGAACATAATAAAAATCAACAAGCACAGTGAGATGAACAGACCTCCTGCTAAACAACAGCAATCCTGAAGCATAATGACAACTACATTTGTATGTTTTATGAACTGAGTGCCGTTAGCACGTGCAAAACACACTGGAAATTACATGTGTAGACTGTAACAAATTATTTTTCAAAGTGCAAATGAAAAATTATTGGAGAACATTTTAGTAGAAAATACGGCAACAGTTAACAATAAGGTGTTGTTTTGTAAAGACTAGTTAATGCATTAACTAACATGAACTAAAAATAATAATTTTTACAGCATTTATTAACATGTTAATGCAGAGCCCTATGAAATATTATGTTTGATTTTTTACCAAATTCTGTTTTTATTTTCCTGGATTCCGTTTTTTCCATTTTAATTTTTCTAGACTCCTCTTTAATGGTTCAATTAAATTGTATTAATCAAACAGCATGTCTAATTAAGTAAAATCATGAAACTTCAACAATTCAGCATCAGTTTATTAAAAGTTGTTTAAAAATTCCATGTTAAGGGTTTTATTTTTACCTTCCCTGATGTTTTATTGTTAACAAATTCTGTGTTCTAGCAAGTCTAATTATTTGAATGCATAAAAACATGTTTCATTTATTCTTACAATAGCCTTATGAAATGTTTATTTTTCTCAGGAATTCTGTTCTGTGCATTTTTCTGGTTATCAAATGAAGGCATAAAGCATTAATTTCATTTATCTTTTAAATAATGAAAATTAAATGTAATTTTTGGCAAATAAAGGGGGATTAATATTACATATCATATTAGTCCATATCGCAATTTAATTTAAGTGTACTGACCTACTTTTGATTAATTCATCTAAACTTAAAATAAAATAAATCGTGACTTTCCACCTTAATCTGTAAATTCCGTTTTTGTGTTACTTGCAGTTTCTTTGCATTTTAATTAAAATTATTAAAATTATTTTTTACACCTTTTATTCAGTGCATGTTAAACTGAACTGAAAAATAAATCTGATTCTGAAATCTGAAAAAGTAGCAAAACTAAAAAAAATTAATTTCATCCTACTTACTCATGTTCCTGGACCTACCGTGAATTTTTCATCAATGCATGTCATTTACAAAATGTAAAAAATTAAATGCATTGATAAAAAGTAACATGCATTGAAATAACATGCATAATCTTTTATCAAAATGTAACAACCTATTTCACCTCTCAAAGAACATTCCTTTGTGGCTGACGTCATATATATTCATATAGACACACTTTTCATCATGCATCCAAATCCTGATAGATGTCTTAGTCTGTAACAGGCATTAAATGTGCATGAAAATGCCAAAAACTTGCTTTGATGTGCATCATCTATACTATCTTTTAAAAGCAGCATGCACCCCTTTTAAAAAGTCTGTTAACCTGCGTCAGTGCAGCAAAACATGTAAGCAGTGCAGGGCAGACACATCGGCCACATCGCCCTGAGCGAGAGCAATTACCCACAATCCCCTGCTGTCTGACTGCAAGCATATGCAGAAGGACAAACACGGCTTGCGGCTCAACTCCTCAATGTCCCCTTCAGTATGTGCCGGTTTTATACAGCGTCTCTGAGAGCTGCTGCAGAGGGGGGGAAACGGCTCCTGATGATGAAACTTTAAAGGCCAGGTGCTGAGAGCAGATGCATCATTAAGAATTAAGCACAATCATGGCAGCCATGAAGCAAGAGTTTATGCATTTACATCCACATTAACTTCCTGAACAAACCAGCACGCTGTAAATCTAATGAGAACAAGAGTCTGCCTCTGAATAAATAAAGTACAGTCTGTTTGACGGGAAAAAATGAATCAGTAAATAAAAGCACAGAGAACAACACTAATTCTGCACATAAACCACAATTACTTTGTGCGACAGGGTTTCGAAAACAATTTTTGTTTATCTACAGTACTTCCACTTGTACTTCTGAATATGGTAAATATTCAGTGCCATTGCATATTATTAGCATTATCAGCATTTGCACCAAATTGCATATTTTTGTTCACTTTTTAACCTTACCTAGCACAAACTAGTTATTAACTAACACCAATAAAGATTAATAAATACTAGTGTTGTCACAATACCGAAATTTTGACTCTGATATGATACCTACCTAAAATATCAATACTACTACTGAACCGATATTACAACAAAAACACAGAATGAGGGGTAAAGTAAATTAATAATATATGATCCAAATGGAGGTTATAGATATTTTATCTATACAATATAGATATTTTACCCCCTTTTAAAAAAAATAATAAAATAACGAACTAAAGGACAAATACAATAAAACAAAGACACAAATGAAATAAACAAATTTGACATTTGAATGAAATTGAAATTAAATTTGTTTTATTCCCAAATTCTGTTTTATTTTTCCAAATTAATTTGAATTTTTCTGGATTTCGTTTTTCCTATTTTGAATTAGTTACATTAAAAAAATAATAATTAAAAAGCATGTCTAATTAAATGAAATAATGAAACTGAGTTCTATTTTGATCAAATTCTGTGAATCTGTTTTCTATTCATTAGATTGTAATAAATAATCAAAAGCATGTCTAATTAATTTATAAAGCTTAATTAGATTTTATAAAGAATGTTTTTTTCCAGAAATGCTGTCTTGTGTATTTACAGTTTTCTTGTAAATATTCCTTAAATATTGCTTTAATAATATCTTTATTTTTAGTAGTAGTACTATCATTACATTAAGCAATATTTCCGTCCGAACTTTTATTTTGACGGGCTGCTGCCTTCACGTTTCTGTTTGTATATGATATGAGAATGGGTTTTCTCAAAATTAACGGTAAAATGCTCATGAACTGTAGTTTCTATGACTGAATCGTGTGATTCCGTCCTTGTTTTCGGATTCGCTTTAATCATAGAACCCTCAATTAACAGTGTTAATATGGCTTTTATCAAAATGCTTTTTTAAAGTAACGGTACTTTTAAAATACAAAATCGTACCGTTTTTAAAAGTAGGGTATCGCGATACCTTTTTAGTACCGGTATATCGTGCAACACTAATAAATACTGTAACAAACGTATAGCTAGTTAATGCATGCATTAGGGCCTTTCTATAAAGCAATGGCATTAAAACACTAGCAACACTTGTGACATCCCTACAGTTGCCATAACAACTAAAAGATAAGAAAAGATGATCCACTATCTCTGACAGCTACAAGATTCCTGTTCTTTTGTGTATAATGTGCCCTGAATGTAAAATAAACCCCCAGTTACCTCAAAGTTTAAGGAAAATTATACAGTTATATATGCACAAGAAATTAGCATAATATATAGCAGTGCTCATGCCACACTCACTTCCTGAACCACTTACCATATATGGTCAAAATGTAACCCAGGGTCGTTTTAAAGCCGAGATTCTGAAACACTGACATTTCATCATGGGTGAGGCTGGTTTAGTCTACCTTTTGGACCAGATAACCTGGGTTAAGTCTTACAGAGAATGAACCAACATCAGATCTGAGAATAAACTGTTGAGCAGTAAACAGAAGAACACAACATAAGCTGCTCTTTTGAGCAGGGATATCCATTTGTAACAGATGCCACAACATAAACAACACTATTAGGACACGCCAGCAGATTACGAGGACACAAAGAGGAACGTGATCGCAAAATGAAGGCATCTCATCATGACTGAATCAGCAGATACAAAAAGACAATCAGGCTTTAAGTAATTACTCACTTTAGCAGTCGAGTTTCTCATTAACACACACAAAACCCAAGAGCACAGACTTCAACACCTACTGAGAGGTCTGACGCAGAGACACGTCAGCGCAAAACCAAGAGACACAGGCCTGTGTCTCTATCAGTGTGATTCCAGCATGATTTTCTGCTTTTACTGATCTTCTTTTCTCTTTTATATACCACAACAGCTAAACTGGCTATTGAAATGGCTCTTTTAATTTATAAATTGGAAGCTGAATTGTTCACAACACACAGACGGCATTTCCAGATCTATAAACGGCATGACTAAACAAGCCTTTGCCAAACCAACATTCAAAGATTGCCTTGTCAAACTTTTCTAGTTTAAAATTACAATTGCTACATTGCAATTTTGCAATCTTCCTGTTTGTTACATTTACATTATTATTTATTCATTTAAGCGATGCTTTTATACAAAGAGACTTGCGAATGAGCAATACTAAGCCAAATGATTCATCTAGGGTTTCTGCACGTTGGTGAAGGAAATTGTAAGACTTTTTAAGATGTTTGTAAGACACCCTAAGAATGCAAACTCTAAATGTAAATGTCTTGCATCAGCAATGCTTTAAAGTTTGCAACTTTCAATAGATAATTCATTTAATTCATTTTACAAAAATCATCTGAATATGAAAATAACATTTACTATATCTTCTGATCACAATGCAAAAAAAGTGCCGTTTTTCCTGAGTATTTGCATTTTGTTTGCAAGTGCAAATGTCTAATGATTCTTCATTTAAGAGTCACACTTGGCTCCCTCGCAGTCAAAAGTGACCGAAGCCTTGAAATGTAACTTTTTGTTTATTTCAGGAAAATCATTGTAAAATATTTTTGTTCAATAATATTTTCTGATTATTATTTACAATTTTGAGGGGATTTTATGACTGTATGCAATATTTATAAAATTTTAAATTGCTGTTTTTTTTCCCCATTAGAATTAATATATATTCATTTATATAATATTTTTATTATTATTTTTCAATAAATGCAACATTTTACATTAAAACAGAGTGAATGGTTTTAAAATACATTTTTTTGAAGTGAGAATTATGCCATTTGGTGATACACATTTAGACATCCTAAAAGACTACTGTCAAAGTTTAGATATTTTTTATATATATATCAGGTTGCATTATGATTACAATCAAACATTAAAATACAAGAAAATTGCTCTCCCCATCTCACATATTCTCAAAATTTGCTCTGCTGCATTTTTATCAGTTCATTTCTATGTGTGTCTGTGCGTCTATTTTGCACTCTTGATATTTTAGAGTGTCAGCCCTTGATTGCTGTGCACTTTTTTTGCACAGCAGCTGATTTGTAAATGGTACCACCAAAAGATTCTCTGAGTTTCTGTATTTTTTTGTATTTCCCATTCATTTCCTATGTCGGCCATTTTTGACCGTGAAGGAGCCACATGTGACTTTTTTTTTTTTTGGTGACCCTTTACCATATCCGAATCATGTCCATGATATTTTTGTGTGTTCACATAGCTAATGCAACAAAAGTCCCCAAGTGTCATCTCATTCTGATGAAGCTACGATTTTTTAAATTTCAAAAATATACATTTTTTCAGTCAAAAATGACCGAAGAGGCCCAGAGGGTTAAACTAAGACACTAACTTCAGTAGCCAAATGGCATAAAATAAGTCTGTTTTAATGAGAAATTGATCAAAATGAAGCAAGCTTATGATTAAAACAACAACAAATATTTGCCAATATGATCAGAAAAATCTAATTAATTCAAAGAGAAAACAACTTTTCATTCCACACTGCTTGGCATTGCTAGTAAATGTCACTTGATTTAAGGATGTTTAGATATTTGTATTAGAAAACAAACAAGAACACTGAGGAAGGTATTTTATTTCTTGCACTGCATGCAACATTTAATGCCACGACTTTGAATTTAAGACTTTATGCTCCAATTTAAGACCTTTTTAGGTGGAGGAAAAGCAAAAGCAGAAAGCCTGTCATTTTAATTTTACATAAAATGATGCACAACCCTGTTATCTTCATCTAAAAAAATAAAAGAATTTTCAAACTACATTTTCCTTAAACATTACTTACAGAAGCAAAACAGGTTGCAAATGTCAGCCTGGTTTGTTCACACTTGACCAGTTCCCTCAATTTGCTGTACGGCATCAGCAACACCACTATGTTATCATTCAAAAAATGATTTACAAACAAAATCATCTAAATCAGTTATAATATCTTCCCTATTATTTACACCATGAATGAAACAGTTGCACGCTACAAAATACCCTTCATCTAATGTATTCACAGCAGTTGCAGCAAATCATTCTCAGCATATTCCCCATATCTTTCTGCGAATCAACCATCTGTGCAAGACGCTGCATTATCAGTCAAGAAATCTGTCTGAAACATGACTGCAAGATAACACGATTCTTCTTGGCATAATTGATCGTGATGAGACGCCGCTTTCCCAACGGTTGTCTCAGGAATAGTGCTGTTATTAATAACAATGATGCCATGCTGCAGAGCTATTAATCAATCAGCGCTTCGGCACGCAGATATCGTTCAGCGTTTGACTGATGCTTTACTTCAGCAGCTTCAGCTAATTGTGCTTGATCTGTTCTGAAGTTTGAGATTTGCATCGTACTATGCGAAAACAGGCGATAATGTGACACGAGTATCAGTCAGCTGCTTACAGAGGTGACTTTTTCTCTGCAAAGCAGACAGATTTCAAAATACTGTTGCAATTTTAGTATACTATAGTACACAGGGTCTAATACTAGCATGCAGCAAGCACAAAATGCAACTGCAATATCACATGGTTTAAATCAAATTGTGACCATCACTGATGTAAGAATCACTTGTTGTTCAAATCAACTAAATCTACTCAAATTTATTATCAGAAGCTTAACTAGAATGCCTGATGCTTTTATTCTTCAGGCATCCATGTGCTGACATATGAGGAATATTCCTCATAAAACTTTAAAATTAAAATATATCCATTAATAACAATGTTAAACAATGTAAAACATAACAAAAACAACAAAATGTAACATAAATCAACATGAAACACAAGAAATAACAATGAAACAATGTAACAAAACAGCATAACAGCATAAAACAAACAACAATGTAACAAAACATCATAAAGCAACATAAAACAAAGTACAGTCTGTACTAACAAATACAATGACGTGCAGCATTAGAGTGAAGTAAGTGATTTCTGTAAAGAAGAGTAATATGAGGCTAATAGACTGTTTACAGTCTTATGAGTGTGAATAAACATGTCACACAGAAGCATTAGTCACACACACGTTTCTAGAATGGCATATGGCAAGCGTGTGATGACTGTATCACAATGCATCAGCTCATGATTTACATTATAACACTCTAGTTTTCACCTCTGACCAGCGTGAAAGTTGTTGGGAACGACTGAACAAAGACGTGAGATTCATTTATTCACACAACATTCATCATGTGCCAACATATCCTTGTGTATTCAGCTCTCTAAAGCGACAGACAGTATTTTAGTAGAGATGCACCAACTGATCGGAATTAGCCAGTTTTCCACATGATTGGCCCTGACTGGCCGATCAGTCTGCCGATTCCGAGCCAATCCGTTTTGATGCCACACTTAGGCGACTGATATTGTATTTATGTGGTGACAGATGAAGCTTGCGCGGCAGAAAATGGAGAATGTGTGAGAGAGATTTGTGCAGAAATCAAAGCAAATGAGTGCAACAGCACTCAGAGAAAGTTACAGATGCATACTGCAGTAGAAAAAAATATCCCTAAATGATAAAATGATATTCCTTAAATATCAACATGACTGCAATGTGACACTGATTTTATACAATGGTAATTCAATAAACAAGAAGTTTAAATTAAGAGACTTCCATTTTAGACAAAGATTAAATTATTTATGCATTTGAAATTTTGCAGTGTAAATGCATTTACAGAGAATATCTGTAATTTAGTCCAGATTGGGGGAATTGTAATGTTTAGTAATTTTTTGTTATGTAAATTTTTGGCATTGGAAAAAACGTATATATTTTTGTTTGTATATGCCGTCAATTCGGAATCGGCCAAGAAATTTGCAGTCGGTGCATCTCTATATTTTAGGAAGCATAATAAATTAGCCATCTTGTATCTTTGCCCCTTTAATGTTTTGTTTTGGTATTTGAGCACATGTGAGTTCGTCTGCTTCATAAATCATTCAGTTTGAGATCATAACCATGCATTAAAAGAATAGTTGACAGAAAAAGGAAAATAAATGCAACCTCAGGCAATCAGAGATTGGAAAAAAGTATATACTTTTGTTTGTATATGCTGTCAGTTCTACTTCTTAGAAAGAAAATCCATATTGTAAAAAAAAAAAAAAAAAAAAAAAAAAAAAATCGCCAGGTCACAAAAAAAAAACGGCCAAGAAAATTGCAATCGGTGCATTTCTATATTTTAGGAAGCATAATAAATTAGCTGTCGTGTATCTTTGCCACTTTAACATTTTGTTTTGGTATTTGAGCATGTGAGTTCCTCTGATTAATTAATCATTCACGTTGAGATAATAATCATGCATTTAGAATAGTTGACCCAAAAATGCAACCTCAGGCAAACCGAGATGTAGACAAGTTTGTTTATTCATCAGATTTTTAGAAATGTGTCATTCCATGACTTTCTCACCAATGGATGTGAATGGGTGCCGTCAGAATGAGAGTCCAAACAGCTGATAAAAACATCACAATAATCCACAAGTAATCCACACCACTCCAGTCCATCAGTTAACATCTTGAGAAAACTGAAACAAATTATGACATTTTTAACTAAAATCCAATTCCATAATGCATAACGCTTCCTCTAGTGAAAAAGTCCATCTCCTGTTGTCTCTCAAATCAAACTCCAGCAACATATTTGCTTAGAGCTGTTTTGCACTGCTTATAAATGGTGCTTGATCTGTGCAGATGTCTCTCCTGATGCAGACCAGACCACTTTTTCACTGGAGGAAGCATTATTATTGATTATGGACTGTATTTTAGTTCAAAACGTCTTATCTTAAGGATGGATTGGAGTGGTGTGGATTACTATGATGTTTTTATCAGCTGTTTGGACTCTCATTCTGACGGCACCCATTTACATCCATTGATGAGCAAGTGATGGAATGACATTTCTACAAATCTGATGTAGAAACAAACTCATCTACATCTTGGATGGCCTGAGGGTGAGCACATTTGCAGATTTGTTTTATACGGTCTTTAGTCTCTGTGGATTCAAATGAAAAACCCCAGTGGTGTTCAGCAGCTGAAATAAAGAAACAAGCCTGTTCGTTCTGAAGAATGAGTCAGAAATGAGTTGATTTTAGAGCCATACAAAACAACAAAACCTTTAGTGTGCCAATAGCAGAACTATAATTCAGCCCTCAGACTAACCAATCAATGGCTGCTAATCTAACGAGGTTACCTGAGACCAACCGAGCAGCCCAAACCAAAACTTTTGCTCTAAAAACACGCAAACACAATCCCCGTCACCTGAGTCAGTCCTGCGCTGATGGACGGTTCCCAAGGTGTCTTTCTCTCAAATAAATAAACACAAAACACACAATGTCTGTCTCTGTAGCGCTAACTCATCCAGACAGCAGGGCCTCGGGGAGCAGACGAGACTTCAGCTGTCATTTCTCACCAGCTCTCGCTCGTTTCCTCCGTTTCCCACTCTCTCTCTCTCTCTCACTAACAACGCGATGGAGATGAGCTGAGATTATGTGTGGAAAAGAGCAGGGAATGATTCCTCGCTGCTCTGGCGAAAAAATCATTTTCAGAGTAACAACTAACGAAGCTCATGAATTCAGCATGCTTATTAACATACATTGCTCTCACAAAAACAAAGTTATCCGTATCTGTTTGATTGTGTCTGAATTGAGTTTATCACCCTGACCGATGTTAAGGTGATTTTCATAATGTTATTGTCATACAATTGTTGGACTTTTCATATATAGTTTTTATTAATTTTTACTTATTAGCTTAGTTTATTTAGTTTTAGATCAGAGGTGGGTGCTGGAATGAAAATTAAAAATGTTGCCTTGGTAAGTAGCTGAAATAAAGTGTTGTTTATATTTTATTTCATATTAACGTTTATTTCAAGTAACAAAAATGTTTTGGTTTTAGGTAACAATATCAACCCTGATCAAAACTCAAAAGTTTTTGATTTTTAATGTTTTTTCTTTTCTGCTCACCAAGCCTGCATTTATTTGATCCAAAATACAGCAAAAGCAGTAAAACTGTGAAATAATTTTACTATTTAAAATGACTGCTTTCCATTTGAATATCTGTTAAACTGTAATTTATTTCTGTGATCAAAGCTGAATTTTCAGCATCATTACTCCAGTCTTCAGCGTCACATGATCCTTCAGAAATCATTCTAATATGCTGATTTGCTGTTCAAGAAACATTTATTACTATCAATATTTAAAAGAGCTGAGTACATTTTTTTCAGGATTAAATGATGAATAGAAAGACACAACAATCAGCATTTATCTGAAATAAAAACCTTTTGTAAGATTATACACTACACCATTCAAAAAATAATAATAATAATAATACTTTTATTTAGCAAAGATGCTTTAAATTGATCAAAAGTGATGATAAAGACATTTATAATGTTACAAAAAAGTTTTATTTCAGATAAATGTTTTTTTTTCTGAACTTTCTATTTAATCAAAGAAACCTGGAAGAAAAAAAAACTACTCAGCTGTTTTCAACAATAATAATTTTATATATTATATTATATTATATTATTTTTGAGCAGCAAATCAGAATATTAGAATGACTTCTGAAGGATCGTGTGACTGCTAAAAATTCAGCTGTGAAATCACAGGAATAAATTACATTTTAAAATATATCCAAATAAATAACAGTTCATTTAAATAGTAAAAATATTTCGGAATTGTACTGTTTTTGCTGTACTTTTGATCAAATAAATGCAGGTTTGGTAAGCAGAAGAGACTTCTTTAAAAAAACATTTAAATTCTAGTTGCTAATAACTACTAGATAATTATTTGCATGTTATGGTCAAAAAATAGTTCATATAAACATCTAAAGTGAATAGCTTTTAATGCTATATCAGCGTTTAAGGAAAACAACATCATTATGTACATTTTTAAAAATGGACACATTTGCTCTAATGAAAAAAGTAACATTTAAAGTATTTTTGTCACCATAAATCTAAGGTGGATGAACCAAGAGTAATCCAAACATTATAGTCCACTAAATAACAGGCTATTAATATTCTTTATCGACAGGTATTAGTAAATTCATCTTACTTTAATTAAAATATTTAACAAAATTTAATCGATTTAATTAAGGAAACATATGTGGGTCAATGTTTCCAATCAATATATTGTGCATCTCTAATCACAAATTAAAATGAATAGGAACATTAAAGCAACATAAGGGAAGACAAGACTACTATTTAGATACATAGTTAGATAGATAGATAAAAATAAATTTTAAAAAAAAAACGATTAACTGAATAGGGGTTAGACCGGGGCTAGTTGTCACAACGTCTGTATAAGTAACTCTGTACATCATGTTCTTTTTTTGGGGCAACATAGATGAATTAAAAATAAAACTTATTCCCAAAATTCAGCATGATAAAGTGATTTATTGTTTTCACTTTTATAATCTGGCAACCTAAAATACCTAATAAATTCGCTTGTTTTGGCATTTTTGTTTACCAAAAAACATATATATATATTCTTTTCAAATCAGAGCCTGTGACAATATGCGCCTTTTTTAGGGTCAACGGACGGAATATTTATTCCTGTCAGTAACGGTCGAAACGTTCAACAGCATTTTTGTAGTCAAGATTTGAAGATATTTGTCGATAAAGAAAACTGACTTTAAAAATACACCCTTACAATGTTGTAAATCAGTCAGACTATTTGTTAAGTTGCAATTAAAAAATAATAATAAATCGATATCAGTGTGAAGGCGGCTAAACTCACGTCTCTGAAGCGGTTCCAGTGTTTGACGGTGCGGCTGTACTGGTGGACCGTTGAGAGCCACTGCTGCTCGTCTTCCATGAAATTCCCGCCGCCGTTCTCCCGCGCTTCTCTCGAGCCCGCCAAAGACGCGCTCAGCGTCACGAGCAGCAGCTGAAGAACAGATAAACCTCGCATTATGAGCCGCTTCTCACGAATAAACACACCGGAGAACCGAGGCGACCGTCTGATCTCCGCTCGGGTGACGCGCAACTGAAGAATAAGAGAGAGAGAGAGAGAGAGAGAGAGAGAGAGAGAGAGAGAGAGAGAGAGTCCCGCGCGCTGCGTCAATCTGCGCGCTTACGCCGCTGATCCAGCAGTGCAATTCATCAATTAATGCTGATCGATCGTGATTATTGATTTCGCGATTCTGTGATGAACAGAACGTGCAATTAACAACATTTAGTCTGTTTGAAAGAGCAATTTATTACGTGTACGGTCACTTTTGATCAGATCAGTTCAACCATATTTGACCCTGGACCATTTAGCAATAGCCAACAATACATTGTATGGGTCAAAATGATCTTTTTATGCCAAAAATCATTAGGATATTAACCCTTTAACTGTCACCCCCCATTTTTTTAAATAGGCATGAAAGTGCACTATTCGAGGTTAAATTATTGTAATTCATGAACACACTGAAATACAGACTCTTTTCAAAGAAGACAGTCAGCAGGTTATGCCAGAAGTGGAATTTTTTAAAAAAAAAAAAATATTAATAAGTTATAGAAGTTTATATTTACTAAAAAGAAAATGCACTGTACCGTTTTTATTTTATGTTATATAAAATACATATTTCACATAACAGGCTTTACCCTAAATTTGATATCAAATTGAAGCCTTACGTCTAAATAAGTTATGTTCCAAATTTGAAGTTGATATGAAAAAAATTGAGGTTCCTGTAAAGTTTGTTTGGGGCGTTATACCACAAACAGCCACCGGGTGCCATACAAACTCTACAGAATTTTGTAAAATGCATTTTTCTGTCACAAACGTCTAAATTTCTCTGTCAATTTTACTTCTATCACAAAATAACCACCAAATATGAAATCCTGAGACTCAGACCTTTCCAGTGACATGTTTTCTGTCAAGATTATAAAAAGTTTGGACTCTAAAAGACCAAATGCATTTTGTAATATGACACTGGACGCGCTGCTAAGGGGGAGGAGACCGCCAAAAGACTTTACAGTACCATTTCCATGGTAACACAATGTCCGATTTCAAAATGGTTTTCATAGAATGATTCTTGGGCTTCTAAGCCTTCAAATGACATATAATTTATTGATGATTACTAAAATATTTGATAGAGAAAAAGGACAATGGAAAAAAGAGCGCCAAGCGTCCCACAGGTGGCACGGTGACAGTTAAAGGGTTAAGATCATGTTCCATGGAGATATTTTGGAAATTTCCTATACATATATATATCAAAACTTAATTTTTGATTAGTAATAGGCATTGCTAAGAACTTCATTTGGACAACTTTAAAGGCTATTTTCTCAATATTTAGATTTTTTTTGCACCCTCAGATTCCAGATTTCAGATTTCGGCCAAATATTGTCCTATCCTAACAAACAATATAATCGAAAACTCAGATGATGTATGAATCTTCAATTCAGAATTTCAAAATTTCAAAAAAATGGACCTTTATGACCTTAATTTGTCATCAATTAATGTTTACATTTAGGAAATAGTGTCTTCGATTGGATTCAATAACAATAAAGCACAAAACGAGCATATTATCATTTTACACATTTACCATAGTAACATCATGGTATTTTTTACAATTAACCATCTTTTTCAACACAAAAGTAAATTTATGGGCAAGACTTCCGTTTCATTATTCAATAATCAGAAGAATAACGTGTAGTGAACAATAAACTGCTCTACAAATCAGTGTGTTCATAATTAAGATAATACATTAAAATAATATTACACAGTACACTGTAAAAAAAAAAAAAAAAAAAAAAAAAAAAAACAATTTGTTGAGTCAGCTTAAAATAATTTGTTACCCTGCTGCCTTAAAATTTTAAGTTCAGTCAACTAAAATAAGTTTAGTCAGCTTGAAATTTGTGTTTGCTAAACTTAACAGATGGGTAAGTAACCCAGCTGCCTTAAAATTTGAAGTTGATTCAACTCAAATATCGTTGTCACTTAGTATAATTTAACATTTCAAGTTGAGTAAACTGTTTTTGAGTTGAATCAACTTCAAATTTTAAGGCAGCCAGGTTATAAATTATTTTAAGTTGACTCAACAAATTGTTTTTTACAGTGTAGTTTGGAATATCAAGTAGCAAAATGAGCTGTTTTGTACAGCTAAAAATAGCTCGATGTGGATGAGACCCATAACATTTACAAATGGCCATGTCCACTCTTATGGGAAAAAGATGGATGGGTTAGGAACCTGGTAAACATTCAAAAGAAGTTTCTTATGCTCAACAAAGCTTGCTTTTATTTATCAAAACTGTAATATTGTGAAATATGGTTGATTTTTAACAACATAACACTAGTTTTCGGGGACACATGGTCCTTCAGAAATCATTCTAAATTAACTTGCATCACAAACATAAGTTATTTGAAGTTGTAATAATATTTTACAATATTACAGTTTTTATTGCATTTTTTGATCAATAAATGCAGCCTTAGTGAGTGTGAGAAACTTAAGAACACAAATGACGCCAGTTATGTCAAATAGCTCCTCATTTGCCATGATTATACCATGGTACCACCACAATACCACAGAAATTACCCAGACATAAAGAGGATAATCTTTACAACACTTACAAGTCCAGGCCTGTGGTGATACCGTGGTACAGTGATGGTATTGATGGCAATAATAAAACTGCTGATAAATATTCACAAAACTATTTTTAAAAAGTTGTCTGGATGGTACTTCAAAGAATATCATGGTATTACCATAGTAAACATACAGAATACTATAGTATATTTGTTAGTGATAAAGCAGTGTACTCAAGAGTCTCATGCATTAAGAAACAGATTATTTCAGCTCTGAGTTCATCTATTTTTAGTGGAATATTTAGTGGAATACTCCAGAGATTAGTCTAATGAGCATATGAGGATTGAATAATCCCAGATTATGCTGTCATTTCCCCACCGGATGCAGAAGAGCCAGTGTGTGTGGATGATGTGAGAGTGTGTGACTAACATCCATCCAGCACATGTGTGAAATAAACACTTCTGTAATCCTACAGGAGTTTAAAGAGTATTCTGTAGTTCAAATGTCTGATGACGCAGCATATTTCTAGAACCATTCCCATCACAGATATAAAAAAAAATTAAAAACAGCATTGCGAAATATATACAGGTCCTTTTCAAAAAATTAGCATATTGTGATAAAGTTCATTATTTTCTGTAATGTACTGATAAACATTAGACTTTCATATATTTTAGATTCATTACACACAACTCAAGTAGTTTCAAGCCTTTTATTGTTTTAATATTGATGATTTTGGCATACAGCTCATGAAAACCCAAAATTCCTATCTCAAAAAATTAGCATATCATGAAAAGGTTCTCTAAACGAGCTATTAACCTAATCATCTGAATCAACTAGTTAACTCTAAACACCTGCAAAAGATTCCTGAGGCTTTTAAAAACTCCCAGCCTGGTTCATTACTCAAAACCGCAATCATGGGTAAGACTGCCGACCTGACTGCTGTCCAGAAGGCCATCATTGACACCCTCAAGCAAGAGGGTAAGACACAGAAAGAAATTTCTGAACGAATAGGCTGTTCCCAGAGTGCTGTATCAAGGCACCTCAGTGGGAAGTCTGTGGGAAGGAAAAAGTGTGGCAGAAAACGCTGCACGACGAGAAGAGGTGACCGGACCCTGAGGAAGATTGTGGAGAAGGACCGATTCCAGACCTTGGGGGACCTGCGGAAGCAGTGGACTGAGTCTGGAGTAGAAACATCCAGAGCCACCGTGTACAGGCGTGTGCAGGAAATGGGCTACAGGTGCCGCATTCCCCAGGTCAAGCCACTTTTGAACCAGAAACAGCGGCAGAAGCGCCTGACCTGGGCTACAGAGAAGCAGCACTGGACTGTCGCTCAGTGGTCCAAAGTACTTTTTTTCGGATGAAAGCAAATTTTGCATGTCATTTGGAAATCAAGGTGCGAGAGTCTGGAGGAAGACTGGGGAGAGGGAAATGCCAAAATGCCTGAAGTCCAGTGTCAAGTACCCACAGTCAGTGATGGTCTGGGGTGCCATGTCAGCTGCGGTCAATGCAGCTAGCTATCAGGAGATTTTGGAGCACTTCATGCTTCCATCTGCTGAAAAGCTTTATGGAGATGAAGATTTCATTTTTCAGCATGACCTGGCACCTGCTCACAGTGCCAAAACCACTGGTAAATGGTTTACTGACCATGGTATTACTGTGCTCAATTGGCCTGCCAACTCTCCTGATCTGAACCCCATAGAGAATCTGTGGGATATTGTGAAGAGAAAGTTGAGGGACGCAAGACCCAACACTCTGGATGAGCTTAAGGCCGCTATCGAAGCATCCTGGGCCTCCATAACACCTCAGCAGTGCCACAGGCTGATTGCCTCCATGCCACGCCGCATTGAAGCAGTCATTTCTGCAAAAGGATTCCCGACCAAGTATTGAGTGCATAACTGAACATAATTATTTGAAGGTTGACTTTTTTTTGTATTAAAAACACTTTTCTTTTATTGGTCGGATGAAATATGCTAATTTTTTGAGATAGGAATTTTGGGTTTTCATGAGCTGTATGCCAAAATCATCAATATTAAAACAATAAAAGGCTTGAAACTACTTGAGTTGTGTGTAATGAATCTAAAATATATGAAAGTCTAATGTTTATCAGTACATTACAGAAAATAATGAACTTTATCACAATATGCTAATTTTTTGAAAAGGACCTGTATATATATATATAAAGTCAGAATGAGATATAAAAACTCAGATTTGCGAGATATATAAACTAAAAATTGCAACATATCAACTCAGAATTGTGAGATATATAAAATCAGAATTGCAAGCTATATATAAATAAGGTCAGAACTGAGATATATAAACTCAGAATTGTGAGATTTAAACTCTGAATTTCAAGATATATAAAGTCAGAATTGCAAAATATAAACTCTGAAGTGCAAGACATTTAAAGTCAATTGCAAGATATATAAACTCAGAATTGTGAGATTTAAACTCTGAATTGCAAGATATATAAAGTCAGAATTGCAAAATATATAAACTCTGAATTGTGAGATTTTAAACTCTGAATTGCAAGATATAAAGTCAGAATTGAGATATATAAACATAATTCCAAAAAAACTGAATTGCAAGACATTTAAAGTCACAACTGCGAGATATATAAATTCAGAATTGCAAGCTATATATAGTCAGAATGGAGATATACCAACTCAGAATTGCAAAATTTAAACTCTGAATTGCAAGATATATAAACTCAAAATTGTAAAATATAAACACTGAATTTGCAAGACATTTAAAGTCAGAACTGAGATATATAAACTCAGATTTGTGAGACAGAATTCTACATCTATATCACACATCTGACTTTTTTCTGTGAATACTGAGAAATAATCACACACACTTTTTTCTCAAAATTTTCAAATAATCCTATTTCTGTGTATCTGTGCAACACATAGCAAAATAAATAGCTTTTTTAGTAATTCAAACTCTGTCCAGATGTCAAAACATATCATTGGAAAAAGTGTATTTAGAAACAGATTTATGATCCCAGGAAATCAATATGGACTTTAAAGAAACATTAATAAAGACATAGAGAACACTTCTGCAGCTGGTAGTATATCGACTGATACAATTTAACACATTTCAAACGAACATATTTCAAATAAATCTGATTGCCGTGACAACGGAGATGTTATTAAAAGCATAACTTCATGAAAACAAGACAAGCATCAAGTTAAACAAAAGCAGCCCAGCAAGGTTTATGTATGTGAGTTATTAATTTAACCTTTTACTAATTAGCAATAAATTCACACTATTATATTTCAACCCAGCAGACGTCAACAGCTCTGTGAGAACGAAACAGATGTGAATGGATCTTTTGTAACATTGCATGCGACTATAAAGCGCTTGCACTTCATCAAAGAGGCTGAAGATAATAAATGAGAAGCACTCGTGTACCGAGGTTTGCAGAAGCGCTGTGAAAGAGATGTGGAGGTTGTAGGTGGGCAGAAGAAGCCCACGGCCTTAACTCAACGCTCATTTATTGAGTGGGAAGATGTGAAATCAGGTTGGAGTTCACTGCCTCTCTATATGAAATAAAAGCGTCTGCTGGCAGCATCATTCAGCTGAAAGAGAAACATCATTTAGCTGATACGGCTCACTGCGAACCTGGAGGAGATGATGAAAATCACTGACACCGCTTCGCTCCTGATGAAGAGAAACTCAGCGGCGCATTACATTCAACTTTAATACAACAACCAGAGCTGAGAGGGTGACCTCAATGGGAGAAGAAATCCTGCCTGACGGGCCGCAAAATCCTGGTCATCTCATATCCAAAATGATACATATTTGATTATATGATGAGCTTGACGGTACTGACGAACTGGATTACTAATTCTGCCTGTTCTACAACTCAACGGCACAACGCAAGAACGCTGCTGTCGCCGTTAACGTGATCTGAGAGTCAAAATCTATTGGTAAATTGTTGGCAGGATGCTAAAAAAGCCATTAGAGGCCTGAGCCGTGCAAATGAGGAATCTTTGAGGATTTGACAGCGGAGGTTTGCTGTGGGCAGCAGTGACTCATGAGTTACTCACCCGTGTTCAGTCACCGGCTGGTCTTTATCTGACCGCTGCTGCATGCTGGACCTTCAGCGCTCGCAACGCCATCCATCTACAACACACTCAAGAGAGCACACAGTTAATGACTACAAGCAGAAAGAGAATCACTGGACAGCAGTCAGATGACACTTGTGTTCTTTCCAGCAACACACCAGTTATTTTATAAATAGTAAGTTCAGTATGTGTGCAGCAGTAGCTTCTGTCTTCACACAACAGGTTTAATTCAGTGGCATATCAGAAAGAAATATTAATTGTTTGCATCTAATCTAAGTTTTTTGTGTTTAAAAATGTATCAACTTTTGGCAGTCTGATTAAATTAAAGTAGTGCATACGCGACATCCCGGTTCATCGGTACCCGCTCTGAAATCCTGATCTGAATCAAATGATTCTCAATCCGCGCTCCAAAGCTTGATCTGAATCAAAGGATTTGATCAATTTTAGATCGTGTAAACCTTAAGTTATGTGCATTTGTATAATGAATATACATTTTTTATGCCAAACTTGTATAGAAATTGCTAAGTATCTGAATCCAATGATTCGCGATTCGCGCTGCTAAGATTCGATCTGAATCAAATGATTCGCAATCCGCACTCGTAGTTCGGATCTGAATCAAATGATTCGCGCTGCTAAGTTTCGATCTGAATCAAATGATTCGCGATCCGCACTCGTAGTTCTTATCTGAATCCAATGATTCGCGATTCGCGCTGCTAAGATTCGATCTGAATCAAATGATTCGCGATTAGCTCTGCTAAGATTCGATCTGAATCAAATGATTCGCGATTCGGGCTGCTAAGTTTCGATTCTGAATCAAATGATTCGCGATCCGCACTTCTAGTTCGATCTGAATCAAATGATTCGCGATCCGCACTCGTAGTTTGATCTGAATCCAATGACCCGCGATTCGCGCTGCTAAATTCGGATCTGAATCAAATGATTCGCGATCCGCGCTCCTAAGTTTCGATCTGAATCAAATGATTCACGGTTCGCGCTGCTAAATTCGGATCTGAATCAAATGATCCGCGATCCGCGCTGCTAAGTTTCGATCTGAATCAAAAGATTCGAAAATCCGAAGATCCGATGTAATTCAAATGATTCGCGATCAGCGAAGTTCCCGTCTGAATAATGACTGACGAACAATCATTTCAGACCAGGACCAGGAGTAAAAAAAATAAATAAATACAAATAAAATTGAGTAAAATAATAATAATAATAATAATAATAATAATAAACATTTTAAACATTTTATTTTTTTTATAATAAAGAATTGACAATAAAAAAGTATTTATTTTACGCATATTCATTTTTTTTATTTAATATATATTTCATGATATATAAAAAACATTACATTATTGTTAATATATATATAAAATATTTTAAAATATTTTAAATCCTTATCCTTAAAATCATAAAACAGTTTAAAAATAAGAAAAAAAAAATAAAAAGCTAAAATTTCTAAACATTTTTCATTCATCAGCAGGTCAAAATTTTCATTGGTTAAAAAAGAGAAGCACCATGATGTTTTCTTAATATCACAAAAAAAAATGTCAGATGATGAGAGGAATCATTCCTATTTTGGGCACAAACCTGGATTTAAAATCTTAAAAGGTAAACAAACTGCAGACAATTGAGAGTAAAACTAACAACTAGATTGTTTCCTCAGTCCGGTGTCGGTTCCAGTAATGCAGTCGTGTGTTTATTAAAGTCATGATCTCATTTGCTCTGAAAGCATTAATGCATTCGGTCCATTTATATCGAGCCTCTAATTAGATCCTGGCAAACAAGCATTTTTAGCGGAACTCTTCCAAATATGTGAAGTATCAGAGCGCGTTTGAAGCGGCGGACTTATGTCTGCTTTCATTAACATGAATCTCAGCTCTTCTGAGGAGAGAGGAGAATCTGAGCTCAAATCTCATTAACTTACAAATGAGCGACTGCAGGCGGATGAGAACGAGACTCTCGGCCTCTGATGATGATGATGATGATGAAGATATCGTGCTGGCTTTTAACACACACACACACACACACACTCAGAGTGCCAAATCTGAAACATGCTTCCAATGCATGCATTCTAGTAAATTGATGCTGTAATAAATCACATTTATTAGTCTGAAGTGTGCAATCAGACAAAATTCAAACTATGCACGGATGCAATCTGAAAGAATCATTTTTCTTTTAAATGAAACAGCACAGATATTCACCTGAAGAGTGACACACTGTCTTTTTGGACTGATTTTGTCTCTATAGTCCATATTAGTGCCTTATTTGAACATTATAGCGCCCCCTGCTGGACACTGACTGACAGCGACACAAACGAAACTCATTAAACGGTGGTTCTCAAACCAGGGGCTTCACTCAAAATGAGTTAAAATATGACAAAACAACCATTAAAATAAGCCAAAATAACTACAAATAAAATATACTTCATACTGTAAGTATAGATATTTATATTCTTATTTTAACTCTTCCCATTAAAAAGAACCAGGGCTCCCACATTCTTTAAAAAACGTGGATATATGAGGAAGCCTCGTTTTGAACATTTTAAGATCTAGCAAAGTCATGCAAACTAATAAAATCTTTCATTCTAAAAAAATAATTAATTAATTAATACACAGCCCTGAAATATTTTATTGGACAGAATTTGAGTAAAAATATTTATATTTATAAAAATATATGTAAATATATTTATATTTATAAAAAAAATATATTTATAAAAATATTTATATTTTAATTTTAATTCCTCCCCCAAAAAGAACCAGGACTCCCACATTCTTTAAAAACCCGGACGTATGAGGAAGCCTCGTTTTAACATTTTTAAATCTGGAAAAGTCATGCAAACAAATAAAATCTTTAATTAAAAAAAAAAATTAAAGAATACACAGCTCTGAAATATTTTATTGGATAGAAACTGAGAGTAAAAATATTTTAAATAATATTATTAAAATATTTAAATAATATTAAAATATTATAATTTCTATAAATACAAAAACATAAAATGTTTATATATATTGTAAAACGCTATGGGCATTTGTATAATAAATATACATATTTAATACCAAGTTTTAAAATATTTTATTGGGTAAACAAAAATTAAATTGTATATATATATTTAAATAACTATAGTTAAAATGAATGAATACACAGCTCTGAAATATTTTATTGGCTATAAACTGTTAAAATATTATAATTTCTACAAATATAAAAACATCATAAATATATAAATATATGTATATATATATATATATATATATATATATATATATATATATATATATATATATATATATATATATATATATATATATATATATATATATATATATGTATATATATATATATATATATATATATATATATATATATATATATATATATATACATATGTGTGTGTGTGTGTGTGTATATGTGTATATATAATATATATATATATATATATATATATATATATATAAAATATTTTTAATATATATAGTAAAACGCTATAAGCATTTGTATAATGTATATATTTTTTTATGCCAAGTTGTAAAATATTTTGTTGGATAGAAATTGTAAGTAAATATAAAATTTTATTTTAAATTACATTAAATTATATATATATAGAGAGAGAGAGAGAGAGAGAGAGAGAGAGAGAGAGAGAGAGAGAGAGAAAGAATTCATAGGGAAAAAAAAAGGCAAAAAAAAAAGCGAAAAAAATAACACCTTTAAAAGGGCTAAATTTAGAGAAACTCACCAAAGTTGCTTGACTATCTTTCTCCAGTGTTTTACTCTATATAATGAAAGCAGTGAGTGACCAACAGCACCCAAAAAGAAAAAAAGCACCAAAAAGATTCTTTAAAAGAGCATTTTATCACACTTACCTGTGATAAAACTCACTGTAGTGCACAGACTCTCATAGCAGCTGCTTTCATTGAGATCTTTAACCAACAGCATCACATATGATGCAAAACCTACAAATGAAATCACATTACTCTGAACGCTGTGACATTATAGAGCTCATTTAAAGACGACAAACTACAGTTTATAACGTGCATCAGTGACATACAGCACAAATGCATCAGTAAAAGTGTGTGACTTTCCTGTATGTTTGCACTTTCCTAAAAAAGACTAAATACACTTTGCAATTAAAACTAAAAGGCCTAGAAATATTGTAGACATGATCCTGCATTCAAGGGAATATGCAAACTGTTTCATTAAGATGCTTTTTATATTATTTATGTTAATATTTACAGTACACTACAGAGACATTGAATGCATTTATGAGCAAAGTCCAGGGCAGTGTTTCAATGTCCCGTCATGAGAACGTGACGCATCCCGCTGAGGAATAATATCCTGTGCCGTCAGTGGAGAATCTCTGGGAGATCTGCACCGAATTCAGCTCGAACGCGCCGAAATAATAGTCGCCGAACATCTGTGGAGAAACAGAGAGTCTCGGTTTAGCCTCACGGCTTCACGCTTCATTTACGAGCTGATTATTATTCGGGGTGAAATTCATAAATATTTGCATGACAGATTCAGCTGTTACTATGGAAACCAGCTGAAGTGACACTTCAGAGCAATTTGATGATATAAACAGCAAACTCGCATGTGCACGGTGTGTTTTCGCTCACATGCTTGAAAATGAGAAAGCAGATGTTACAGAAATAGAACTACCACTGGAGTTGATTCCCAGAATGATTTTGACCATATAAAGGAACAGAACAGTTCTGAGAAAGCAGGCGTAGCCACTTCTGGACAGGACAAGCTGCTCTGCTCTAAAAAACAGATTGCGTGTGTTTGTGTGTGTGTGTGTGAGAAAGTGTCAGGTGTTTACAAAACAACTTGCAGTTCCGCTGCCTGCCATCAGGGGGCGACAGAAACAAACATAAGAAACCTCACCTCTTGTGTTTTTATTTACATGACAGAACACTGTGTACCATTTTTGTATTATAGTAACAGCATGGAGTACGACTGAAGTGCTATCAATTTAGTTTATATTACACAATATACACCACAACAGGAAAACAATCATTTAATACTGCAGTATTGTAAGGACACAATGACTTTACCATGGTAATGCCAAAGATTCTGCGAAAGCAGATGTGTTCACTGCAATTACTGCTCTATTCTTACACAATAACAAACTCTAAAGGGGGAAACTGTTGCAAAATACTCACGTATCTGTCTGTCTGATTCATGCTAGCAATATGATGATCATGTTAACAACATGCTCGTAACATGCTAAACATGCTAGAATCATGCTGGAAACTTGCCAATTATGCTAAAATCACGCTAGCAACACACTAATCATGTTAGAATAATGTTAGCAACATGCTAATCATGCTAGCAACATGCTAGCATCTTGCTAATTATGCTAGAAACATGTTAATCATGCTAAAATAATGCTAACAACAAGCTAATAATGTGCTAATCATGCTAGAATCATGCTAGCAACATGCTAGTAGCTTGCTAATCATGTTAGAAACATGTTAACATGCTAGTAACTTGTTAACCATGTTAGACTCATGCTAACAACATGCTAATCATGCTAGTAACTTGCTGATCATGGTAGTAACATGGTAGGGACATGCCAAATAATGCTAGCAACATGCTAATTCATGCTAATCATTTTAGAAACATGTTAATGATTTGCTAATTATGCTAGAAACATGCTAATCATGCTAAAATAATGCTAACAACAAGCTAATAACATGCTAATCATGCTAGAATCATGCTTGCAACATGGTAGTAGCTTGCTAATCATGCTTAACATGCACATGCTAAAAATCATCATGTTAGCAACATGCTGATGCTCAATCATTTTAAAAACGTAACATGTTATGCTAAAACATGCTAATCATGCTAAAATAATCATAACAACAAGCAACATGTTAATTCATGTTAAATCATGCTAGCTACATGCTAATCATGCTAGTAACTTGCTGATCATGGTAGTAACATGCTAAGAACATGCTAAATCCTGCTAGCAACATGTTAATTCATGCTAATCATTTTAGAAACATGTTAATAATTTGCTAATTATGCTAAAAACATGTTAATCATGCTAAAATAATGCTAACGACAAGCTAATAACGTGCTAATCATGCTAGAATCATGCTAGCAACATGCTAGTAGCTTGCTAATCATGTTAAAAACATGCTAATCATGCTAGTAACTTGCTAATCATGGTAGTAACATGCTAGGAACATGCTAAATCATGCTAGCAACATGCTAATTCATGCTAATCATTTTAGAAACATGCTAGTAACTTGTTAATTATGCTAGAAACATGTTAATTATGCTAGAAGCACGCTAACAATATGCTAGTAGCCTGCTAATCATGCTAGCAACATGCTAATCATGCTAGTAACTTGCTGATCATGGTAGTAACATGTTAGGAAAATGCTAAATCATGCTAGCAACATGTTAATTCATGCTAATCATTTTAAAAAACATGTTAATAATTTGCTAATTATGCTAAAAACATGTTAATCATGCTAAAATAATGCTAACAACAAGCTAATAACATGCTAATCAATCATGCTAAAATAATGCTAACAACAAGCTAATAACATGCTAATTATGCTAGAATCATGCTGATCATGGTAGTAACATGTTAAGAACATGATAAATCATGCTAGCAACATGCTAATTCATGTTAAATCATGCTAGCTACATGCTAATCATGCTAAAATCATGCTGATCATGGTAGTAACATGCTAGGAACATGCTAATTCATGCTAAATCCTGCTAGCAGCATGGTTAAACCATCCTGAATCATGGTAGCAACATTCCGATTAATGTTAGAAACACAGGTGTGCTCCCACTCTGTCCCAAACTTCAATTTCAGTAATTAAATTCAAACTTTCAGCTTTTCAAAGTTATTTCAAACTTTCAGACAAGGCTTTCTCAAGCCAACTTCAAAGTTCGTCTACGAACGTTACTCATCTAGTTTATATCTATTATATCTAGTTTCCTCTCACGTCACAGTCATGTATGACGTCTGGATTGATACGATTTCATATTGTATGTGAACTATAAGTGGATGTATTAATACCCACTTTGACCACCGTTCAAAAGTTTGGGGGTTAGTGAGATTTTTACAATGTTTTTTAATCTTTTCTGCGCACCAAGGCATTTATTTAATTAAAATATAGTAAAAATGTGATATTATTACAATTTAAAATATCTGTTTTGTTTGTGAATATTTGTTAAAATGTCATTTAATCCTGTGATCATTACTCCAGTCTTCAGTGTCACATGTCTTCAGTCTATATGCTGATTTGCTGCTCTAGAAACATTTCTGCTTATTATCAGTGTTGAAAACAGTGTTGCACAACATTTTTGTGGTCATACATTTTATTTTTCAGGATTCTTTGATGAACAGGAAGTTCAAAACATCAGCTTTTATTTGAAACAGACATCTTTTATAGCACTTTTGGTCTCATTTCTCACCTGTAAGATGTTTTTGGCATTAAAAGCCTCTCGGTCTTTAGCATTCGGCCTTCCTGAAGCTCCTTTATCCTCCGCTGAGAGAAACACAGATCAGGTTAGAGGCTGTATTTGTGTGTAATGAGATGTGATCATCATATTGTGTCGATAAGCGGGCCGTGGTGTTCAGTGCGCTGAATAACATTACTCAGCTACTAAATTGAAAACAGCACAGCTGATGTCAACACGAACGTGGCTAGAACAGCGGTCAGAGCTGTTGACCGACGGCCACGAACACAAACACGGCCAAACTCTGGCCTCCTGCCACAGAGCAGCTGAATGAGAGCTTTGTGATGGAGATGAAGACCATGAAAAACATTCTGACAAACAAACTCCTGATAAACACACCGCGGGTCTGTTTATCTCATTCCTGACAGTCCGTAACAAAAGTTTAAGGTTTAAACAAGTTATATAATTTACAAATTACAAAAAGGACTAAAAGTGAAATACAGTTAAAGCCAAATAGACGCATTTTTATTATTTTATTTTAACCAAAAATAACTAGTTATTTAATTTTAATTAAATAAAATAAATGTAGAACAAAAATGAGAAATGTTGCATTTGCAACTGACTGAAATAAGTTTAGTTTCTCATGAGCTATTTCTATTTTATTTTATATTTAAGCTATTCTATGCAATATTTATATTTTATTTCAGATTTAATTAACAAGACTTTAATAGTTTTTATTTCACTAATTTGCTAATGTGCTTTTGTCATTTTTATTTTTTATTTGGCTTTAATTTGATTTCAGTTTTAGTTCTAGTAATTTTTGTACACTTATACTTATTTTTATTTCAATTAGTTCCCAAGGCAAAATTTAAAGCGATTGTTTACATTTTATTTTATTTCAGATTTAATTAACATCAATTATCTTTTCTAATTTTGTGCCTTTTTCTTTTTAATTATTTCTATTTAGTTTTCATTTATTTCAGTTTTAGCAATTTTTGCACTTCAGTTTATTTAATTTCAGTTAGCTGCCAAGGCAAAATTTAAAATTAATGTTACATTTACATTTTTCCATCTAATATTTACATTTTATTTTTTTTATTAATTAACAAAAATAAAAAAAAAAAAACAAATAAAAATTTTAAAAAATTAACAAAAAAAGTCTAATTTTGTGCTCTTAAATATTTCTATTTAGTTTTAATTATATTTTGGTTTTAGAATTTTTTTGCATTTCAACTTATTTAATTTCAGTTAGTTGCCAAGGCACAATTTTTAATTATTGTTTACATTTACATTTTTCCATCCAATATTTACATTTTATTTTATTTTATTTTTTCAGATTTAATTAACAAAAATGATCTCTAATTTTCTGCTTTTTTCTTTTTAATTATTTCTATTTAGTTTTAATTTATTTCAGTTTTAGCAATTTTTGCAATTCAACTTATTTAATTTCAGTGAGTTGCCAAGCCAGCATTTCTAATTAATTTCCTGATAAACACACTGCTAATCTGTTTACATCATTCCTTGCAGTCCGTCTGGCTAGTCTGGCATCTGTGTGATTGAATCTGCTTGATTCCATAAATGTGATCAAGATCAAAATGTTATGAAAGACATGGCAGGATTAAAGGAGGGCTTATCTGAACTGATCTGGGATCAGTGATGCCGATTATGTTGGCCGTCTCACCTGACGGATCTTTCCGGAACAGCGTGTTCATGACGGTGCCATGAATCTTTACCCGCTCCCGTTCTCGTTCCATCAGACCGGCTGCTGCGAAACACTCCACAAGCTTGTCCGCGATCTGCTGGAGCCTAAACACACACACACACACACACACACACACACACACAGTAATGAGCTCATCTCATAGAATTGCATTGTTCAGGTTAATGGATATGGATATCTCCTAAACCAACAGTCACAGAAAACTGTGCAAAACACTAAAGTTAGACAAACATTAAGGGTTATTACAGTTAACCGAAACTAAAAATATTTGTTACTTAAAATAAAACAAACTTCAACTGAAAATAAGTTTAGCTTGAAGTAATAAAAAGAAAAAAAATCCTAAAACTGAAATTGAAAATTAAATAAAAGCCTAATAAAAATGACAAAAGCATGTAACAAAATTATTAGCACTTAAACTAAAATTAAAACTAATAAAAATTATTTTCATTTATTAAAATACATCTGAAATCAAATCAAATATAAATATGAGATGAAAAACTTAAACGTACAACAAAAAATAGAAAGTTAAATTAGTTAAATAGTTATATTTATATACTCTAAATAGTTTATATTATATATAAAATTAAATTTTTTTTACATCTATGTTACATTTTATTTCATTTAATGAAATTATTTGTTATAAATGTATATATTAAAACTACTTAAAAATATACAACTGTTTAAAAAAAAATAATTAAAATTATGTTGACATATACATTATATATATATATATAGTTAATTTAATTTATGTTCACATTTTTATCTAGGTTACATTTTATTTATTTCATTTAATAACATTTTTTATAGGTTTATAAAAAACATACAACTATTTTTAGTATATATATATATATATATATATATATATATATATATATATATATATATATATATATATATATATATATATATATATATATATATATATATATATATATACACATACATATATAAAAATCTACATAAATTTTATACATTTTTTGTTGTACGTTTTTATATATAAACCTATACAAAATGTTATTACATTAAATTAATTCTTAATTAAATTTATTTTCACATTTTTTAAGTTACTTTTTTTTATTTAATGAAATGTATTAAAATTAAAACTATTTTAATACATTTGTTCATAAAATTTATGATTCACATTAAAATACATATAAATAAAATTGTTCATTACATTTGTTCACATTTTTCATCTAAGTTACATTTTATTAATTTTATTTAATTCATGAAAAGTATTTTAGTCATTTTGTTTTGTGCTTTTGTCATTTTTATTATTTTTATATTTCTAGTCAGCTTTCATTTTATTTTAAGTAAATTTTGCACTTTTTTTCAGTTAGTCGCCAAGGCAAATAAAAAATTTTGTTTTACATTTAAGTTGAAGTACTAAAATAACTAACACTAAAACTAAAGCTAAACAGAAGCACTTAAAAACAAAAAAAAAAAAGTAATAAAAATGACAAAGCACATAAAATGACTAAAAATAAAATTCAAACTTAAAATATAAAAGCTAAATCAAAATATTCATAAATACTATAATAGTAAGATAACAGTACAATCATAAATTGATATTCTTTTTCTCATTATACTACATTAATATGTCAGATCTTGTTACACACATAAAAGTATCATAACAGCGCACTATAATCCAGTTCTTCTATAGTTGTATTATGTTTGGAATGACAAGAGAGTGAATAAATGATGACCATTTTCATTTTCGGGTTAACTATGAGACTGCATCAGGTAATGAATTGTGTCTTACTTGTCAGATTTATCCTGAACAGCAACTTTGGCATAAAGAACGTCCACCATCGACGGGTCATCATTCATATATTCAATTCCTCTGACCTCTACAGGAAGTGGCTTTGCTTCAGTTATATCTCTGCAGAGACAAATCAACATGATCTGAACACAAATCATTGCATTTACTCTGCTGACTATCACTGATGCTTTATGGGCCGCAGTAATGACCTGATAACATCCTGACACTGCTGCAGGAGCTCGTTTGCACGCGTCACTTCCTGTTCGTTCAGCAGGGCCAGAGTGCCGATGGTCAGGTGTAGTTTGGCTGGGTTCTGAAAAATACTCTCATCCACGCCTGCGTCCTGAACAGCACACATTACAAACAATTCAAAGACATCATCCACAGTCACATAAATATAAATCACTCACAATAAGACCAAGAACAATTTTTATAATATAATATAATATAATATAATATAATATAATTTTATTTAATTACATTACATTACTGTGTTTATCAGGTATTGGTATTATATTAATAGTATTAATATTAGTATTATATTAATATTATAATGTAAAATACGATATAATAAAATAAATTAAGCTATTTAACAAGTTTAAAACAAATTTAAAAACTTAAAAAGAAAAAGTGAATTTTGTGAATTTTAATATAATATAATATATAATATATAATATAATATTATTTTATTTTATTTAATGACATTACATTAGAGTATTTAACAGTATTTATTCATTATTAACCTTAAAATATGAAACATAATATAAATTAAGCCTTTTAAGTAGTAAAAATAAAAATAAAGAAAAGTAAATTTTGTGAATTTTATAATATAATATAATATATTTTATTTAATGACATTACATTCAAGTATTTAACAGTATTTAATAATTATTAACCCTAAAATATAAAACATAATATAAATTAAGATATTACATTGCTAACAAAAAATTAAGGAAAAAGTGAATTTTGTGAATTTTAATATAATATAATGTAATTAAATAAAAGTATATTATATTACATGACAATATTTAACAGTATTTAGTAATTATTAGCATTATAATATAATACATAATATAATAAAATAATAAAATCTATTAAAAATATTTTAAAAAAAAAAGATTAAAAAGAAAGTGAATTTTGTGAATTTTAATATAACATATTATTATTATTATTATTATTATTAATAATAAATAATAATAATAGTTAATGCAATTACATTACAGTATTTACCAGCATTTAATAATTATTAACCTTATAATATAATAAATAATATAATCAAACAAATTAAGCTATTAAAAAAATTAAAAAGTGATTTTTGTGAATTTTAATATAATATACTATAATATAATAATTTTATTGAAGGTCATCACATTACAGTATTTAACGGTATTAAATAATTATTAACCTTACAATATAATACATAATCAAATAAAATAAATTAAGCTATTACAAAGTTTTTAAAAGAATTTAAAAAGAAAAAGTGAAAACTATTATAATATAATATAATATAATATAAACATTTTTATAATAATTATATTATATTATATTATATTATATTTATGGGTTAACTACTGGCAACAATAAGACCAGTTTTAAATTTTATTTTATAAATCTTACAATACAATGAACCTAATATTATATTAGTCCCATAAGACATTAACTTTTTTCTTTTCCTTTTTTTTGTTATTATTAACTTATTAATTATTATTATTTTAATGTGATACAAAATGTATGTTTTTTTACTAAAAATATAATGTAATAAACCTTATATTATATTAACATAATATTTTATAAATTCTTGCATTAACCATTAATAAAGTAAGTGTGGTGGACTCTGATTGTGTGTTCTCACCTGTCCACAGCGCTCCAGAACCTGCTCTCGAAAGCGCACGAAGCCCTGTTGCACCTGAGCATGATTTAGTGCAAACGACAGGAAGTGCGTGAACGGCTGCTTCCTCCGAAAGCTGTCGATCAAAACCTCAATGCGGGTTACAGCTGAGGCGACGGCAGCCCTGTGCACACCTGTGATCACTGAGCATCACACACACACACACACACAGAGACGTGCACTGCCATAAAACCACAGCACAACCACAGGAAGAACATACAGTACTCACCGCTGCACACAAGAACACTCTGCCACCAGAACATCCTGCTGCTAGAACATTCTGACCCCTGAAGCACCTTTATTTTTATGCAGGAACATTTATATTTGCACAAGGCATCACGTACATTCATTTAACACTAAACCGAAACTTCTGCCTGTGAGTGTGTTCAGATGCTCGAGCAACAAACAAGATGACTTATTTCTCAAGATGATGTGGGTTTGAGCATTTAAAACTCACAAACACCATTCTAGGTTTCACTGGTGTCTATACAAGAGCTAAGCTGTTCAGTTCAATAGAGTTCATGGATTTAGCAGATGCTTTAATGCATTCTCAGAGTTTGAGATATGATTTATATTGGCACAAATGCTCTGGGATGAATGACTTTGATAGTTCAGGGCTGAGGGTTTCTTACCGATCTGCCCTTCCACGCCTTGTTTTGGGATGCTGATCGAAGTTTTAGTCTCCGATTCCAGTCGTTTGCGAGTCTCTCCCTTTTTACCGATAATATACCTGAGAAAACATAAGAACACAGCTGAGGTCAGATCTGAAAATGACCAAGAAGCATCCAAAAAACATTTATGCATTTTATACAAATTAAAAATACAAAGATGGAATACAAAGGATGACACTGTTTGACAACTGATCAATATAAAGTGAGGTAAAATCATGCATGATTTTTATGCAAGACCTCTACAAACAAACAAACAAACAATGTATATATTTATTATAATATATTATATTTAATTATATTATATTATATTATATTATTAATTTTACTTTTTTTTTTTTTAAATGTATTAGTAGTATTATAGTAAATATATTAATTTTTTTGCTGATAAATTGTGTGTCAAATATTTCTGAAATCCTCAAAACCTACAATTTAACAACATTTAAATTTACAAGCTGACATTTCATATTTCTGTCTGGAACCAATCCATCATACAATGAAAAAAATGATTTAAAACGGACTTTTTTTAAATATTTGTGAATGTAATATGAGTTTTTATGCATGAATATGAACATGAAACAGAATGTGCCAAAACATTTCTTGAAGGAATTGAATGCATTTTGCGATGCAGTCAGAATTGCAAGTTTAAATGTAAATATTTATGTAATATACATGTAACATTCTAAAAAAAAGTGTGTTTCTGTGAAGTAAAAACGTGAAAGTTAGACAAAAAACCCAATTACGAGAAATAAAGCAGAATTGCATGTTAGAGACTAACATTTCTGGGAAACAAAACTAAAATGTTAATAAAACTCTGCGAAAGTCAGAATTGCAAGATAAAAACTGTGGGATATAAACTTAGAATTGCAAGAAAAAGTCAGAATTGTTTGTTACAAACTCAAAATTCTGAGTAAGTGAAGGGATGTTAACTCAAAATTGCATGATATGAACTGAACTTGGAAAAATATAAACAGAATTGTGCATTAAAAATTTGCAACTGTGAGTAAAAAAGTTAAGCAAAATTGTGGGATATAAATTCAGAATTGCTAGAAATAAATTTAGAATTGTGCAACTTGCAATTGCAAGGAAACAATTTTGATTTGTGAGATCTTAACTAAAATTGTGGGACATAATTTATTTAATTTAATAATTTATACACTCACAATTCTGAGAAAGTCAGAACTGTGAGATGTGAACTCAAAATAGTTTGACTTAACATTGTGAACTGTGAGAAATAAAGTCAGAAATGTGCAAAATAAACTTGCAATTCAGACGAAAAAAAGTCTGATTAGCAAGACGTTAACTCAAAAATGATGGAATAAAAACTGAGTTGTTAACTCAAAATTGCATGATATGAACTGAATTGTAAAAAAATAAAAACAGAATTGTGCATTAAAACAACTGTGGGTAAAAAAAACAAAAAAAAAAAAAAGTCAAATCTGCAATAGTGTAATGCAAAATTGTGGGATATAAATTCACAATTGACAAAAAAAAAAAAACTGAACTGTATGTTATAAACTCTGAATTATAAATTATAAACTAAAAAAAAAACCTCAATTGTGAGATCTTAACTCAAAAATTGTGGGATATGAACTCAGAATTGCGAGAAATAAATTAAGAATTTAATGCTATAAATTCACAATTCTGAGAAAGTCAGAACTCTTGAGATGTGAACTCAAAATAGTTTGATATAAAATCAGAATCGTGAGAAATAAAGTCAGAATTGCGCATGACAAACTCTGAGCAAACTTGCAAGAGTTTAATGCAAAATTGTGGGATATAAATTCAGAATTGTGAGAAATAAAGTCAGAACTGCAAAATGTCAAAACTCAAAATCATGAAACATAAACTTCAATTGAGAATTGTGTTATAAACATGCAATTCCAAAAAATGCAATTCTGACTTGCAAGAAGAAAAATTGCAAGAAATAAAGTTTCGATAAGCCTGAGAGTGATCTAGAACACATACTAACTTATAAAGGACACTGGGCACGTCTATGGCACAGCGGAAGCCTTTGTCCGTCTGCTCGATGTTGTATGCGTCACACGGCTCGTCCAGACACTGCTCAGCTGCTGTGGAACAACACAATCACATTATATGACGTCAAACTAAAGACACGTATAAATACACAGCAGTGGAATTGACTGATACTCAATTTAAAATGAACAAACCTGCTGCAGAATATGGATAATCATCCTCCTCTTCTTCATAACTTTCCTCCTGAACTTGATTTTTTCTGTAAATTCTTCCGTTGATGTTAACGAGAACCGGACGTAAGACCTCCATCATGTATAAACTACTGGAAGAGGAAGAGAAAGGAGTCGTCACAGTTCATTTACACGCTTAGAGTGGAGTTTAATGTGGCATAAATAAGCGTAAAAGCACTGGAGCATAATATTGTTGGTTAAAATATTGCAGAATTCACATTAAAGTCAGTAAAGAGAAAGTTACATTAACTGGTTAATTTTTAAAAATGAATTGACTTAATGGATGTTGACACAAGGAAAATTGTCAATGAAACACTGGCTTTAAAGCAAAAAAAAAAAAAAAAAAAAAAAAATAAATAAATAAAAATAAAAATGACTGTTTGACATCTGACTCATGCCTATATTAGTGAGGAAAAATCATGCATTACATATATAAATCTTTGGTAAAATAATAATAATAATAATAATAATAATAATAATAATAATAATAATAATAATATATATATATATATATATATATATATATATATATATAGACATATAATAAAATAATACAAATATTAATATTAATAATAATATAATATAATATAATATAATATAATATAATATAATATAATATATATATATATATAATAATTTATATTTATTATTATTATTATTATTATTATTAATATTTGTATTATTTTATTTTAGATTTTACCAAAGATTTATATGTAATGCATGATTTTACCTCACTAATATAGGCATGAGTCAGATGTCAAACAGTCATTTTTATTTTTATTTATTTATTTATTTATTTATTTAATTTTTGTAAAAAAAAAAAAAAAAAAAAAAAAAAAAGTAAAAAACATAATAATAATAATAATAAAAATAATAATTCATTCGTTTGCGGCTACATTTTAATAAATATTACTGAAATCCACTAAAACCTACAATTTAACAAGAGATTTAAATACATTTAAAATTAATTGAACAAGAACATCAGATTACAGAAACAATTTTGATTTTTATTTAGACTAATCAGTAAAAACAATAGAGTCTGTTCATGAAATCTTCAAGAAAATACAGCAATTTACTTTAAAGGTGTTTACATGTCTTATAAACAAAAATATTTATCATATTTTGTCATATTTGTGTGCATGTGTTTCTGCAGACGCTGAATGAACTTTGCTACAACACGAATAAACCACAAAACGAAAGTCAAACAACTCAGAACCAAAGAACAACAACACAGAACATATTCTCGCTAGAATACACGAACATTAAATATGAAATAATTAATCTTTCTACCTCTGAGATGTTGTTTGTTTGCATGGAACCATAGACGGAAGACGAAAGTCACTTCGCGCTCACTTCCGCTTTCAGCGTCACGCTTAAAAGTCCTCTACTGAGAGAATTTTTTTAATTGTATTTCTTAACATATTATAATGAAATATATTTCATATATAATATTTAAATACATAACAAGCATCTAAATTGTAAAAAAGTGAATTTCATTGCACGTTTAACTTTTCATTGTCAAGATACGTCTCGATTAGCGTATTTAGTACACGTTTTTCATTCAGATTTGAATATTTTAACATTACACTAATAATAATGTCCAATGTCCAATAACATAATAAATTAAACAATCAAATAAAAATAAATAAATAGATCTCACATCACGTTCGCCTCATTACGCCGAGACTTTAGGTGGCGCACCGACGTCCGTTCAGCGTCAAACTGACGTAAACAAACGCACTGAAGAAACAGCAGCGGCGGTTTTGGGTGACGCAGGTTTACAACAAATATTACAAGTATTAAACACATATTTAACTTTATTTTGATTCATTCTCATATATGTTGATATTGAAAAGGTTATTAAGTGTAAAATGTTGTTAATGGCTCACGATGTGTAATGTGTCGCTACTACGAGTGTCGCTAAATTGTCAATAGCATTTGTTTGTTGTGTTTTTGATTTAAGTTGAATGTGTAAGTAAGAGTGAATGTAATGAAACGTTTTATTCTGTGTCTCTTTGATTGTTCTCTGTGTATAGTGTTTTTCTATAGGCTGTTTTATCATTCAAAGACCTAAAGTGTCGTGTTTACATTTTTACCAGTGCAAAACTGTATTTTTAACTAGATTTGTTTGAGAACAAACTTTAAGTTGTCTTGAGAAAGCCTAGCCTGAAAGTTTGAAGCAGTAAAAGTACTGAAGCAGCTAGCATGATTTAACACATTGCTTACATGATTTAACATGGTGTTAACATGTTTTAGCATTATTTGCGTGTTGCTTGTATTTTTATAGGCTGATTACAATGTTGTTAGCATGATTTGCAAGTTACTAGAATGTTGTTAGCATGATTAACAAGTTATTAACATGTTTCTAGCTTGATTAGCATGTTGATAGCATGTTTTAACATGGCTAACATGTTACTAGCTTGTTGTTAACATGTTTCTAGCATGATTAGCAAGTTACTAGCATGTTATTAGCATGTTTCTAACATTAGTATGCTGCTACCATGATTAGCAAGTTACTAGCATGTTGCTAGCATGATTAGCATGTTACTAGCATGTTTCCAGAATGATTAGCATGTAACTAGCACGTTGCTAGCATGATTAGCATGTTACTAGCATGTAGCTAGCATGATTAGCACGTTGCTAGCATGATTACCAAGTTACTAACAAGTTGTTAGCATGATTAACATATTAATAACATGTTACCATGTTTCTAACATGATTAGCATATTGCTAGCATTTTTCTATCATGAATAGCATGTTACTAGCATGATTAGCAAGTTACTAGCATGTAGCTAGCATGATTAGCATGTTGCTAGCATGATTTAGATAGATTAGAAATATTAGAAATATTCGAGTGGAAGCTTAAATGAGTGTAAATGGATTAGAAATAGTACATAGAAGGGAAGCTTGATTGAGCCTCAAGGAATTCTGGGAAGTGTTGAAGAGTGTTGCTCATTTGAACATTCCGTCAATGTAAGTCTATGGGATTTTTGGTGGTTTTGATAGTCTGGTTTACGAAAACCGTAAGCCGGATCAGTCTGAAAAGATACAGCACACCGAGTCAGACCAGTCTGAAGGTCTGGACCGAGTTTGGTGGTTCTAGCCTGAAAGCTCTAGGAGGAGACAAATTTGGCTCAGAAGAAGAATAATGATAATCTTAAATAGTAGATCAGTAAGTTGCTTTCTCAAGACAACTTAAATACGTATTTATAACTTTTTTTCTCTAGTTAGTAGCTGTTTAGTCAACAGAACAAAACATGTGTTTAAGAAAAGCAGGTTTTGCCCAAACAGTGGGTTAGTTTGAATTGTTATAGGTGATCAATCTTGTCAGTCAGTCTTGTATAAACGTAAATAGTGTTGTTTATTTCACAAACTCCTTCTGTGCATCAACTGGACTGTATTCACTGGCATGTTATCATGTTCATAACATAGTTTTTGTGTGATTTGCAGATTGTGAATGGCAGCATCTTCATCCTCCTCCTCGGCCGGAGGAGTCAGTGGAAGTTCGGTGACGGGATCCGGTTTCAGCGCTTCAGAGCTCATCCCGCCCAGAAAAGTACTATACACCTACCCGAAAGGAGCCGGAGAGATGATGGAGGGTGTGTGCACCATTACCCTCTTTGTTCAGCACCGCTGAATGCATTTTTGTCCCTCCGAAGCTCAAAAATGGCACGTCTCCTTGCCACATAAACCTGTTATATAAACTGTTATGGAAAGATTTTCCCATTTTAGGTCCTTCACTGCTGCCTCTTTGTGTTTTTGAAATCCTTTCTGGGTCATTTGCCCACCGGCCCCATGCAGGACGGGGCAGTTACGAGGGGTAATTCCCGTCTGGAAAATGAGCTGTTAGTTAATGAGCTCAGCAGAGGCCGAAAACAAAAGGAGCAGTTGCTCAGAACAGCATGAGTCTGTGACCTGCAGCCTGTTTGTGTGTGTTTGCATGTTTGTTACCCACAATGCTGATCTACCTCATGCATGCATTTGCCTTTTTCCACAGATGGATCTGATAGATTTTTATGTGAGTCTGTGTTCAGCTATCAAGTTGCATCCACACTGAAGCAGGTTAAACATGGTAAATTACAAAACACTCTCTTAAATTTACAAAAATGAAAATGTGCTCCCTTGCTCACCAATGAATGTGAATGGGTGCCGTCAGAATGAGAGTCCAAACAGCTGATAAAAACATTACAATAATCCACAAGTAATCCACACCACTCCAGTCCATCAGTTCACATCTTGAGAAGACAAAAGCTGAAACAAATCCATCATTAAGACATTTTTAATTAAAATACATTGAGTCCATAATCCATGGTCTGGTCTGAATCAGGAGAGAAATCTGCACAGATCAAGTACCATTTACAAGTTTTTGGCTGGATTTTGATGTGAGACAACAGAAGATTATGATTATTATGAATTATGGACTCATAGTTTAGTTAAAAATGTCTTGATGAATTTGTTTCAGCTTTGGTCTTCTCAAGATGTTAACTGATGGACTGGAGTGGTGTGGATTATTGTGATGTTTTTATCAGCTGTTTGGACTCTCATTCTGACGGCACCCATTCACATCCATTGGTGGGCAAGTGATAGAATGATACATTTCTTTTGCTATTAAATATCATCTTTTCAGATCATTAGTGATACAAGATTAAGATGAGTTTGTTTGTTCATTAGATTTGTAGAAATGTGTCATTTCATCACTGTCTCACCAATGGATATGAATGGGTGCCGTCAGAATGAGAGTCCAAACAGCCGATAAAAACATCGCAATAATCCACAAATAATCCACACCACTCCAGTCCATCAGTTCACATCTTGAGAAGACAAAAGCTGAAACAAATCCATCAAGACGTTTGTAACTAAAATACATTGAGTCCATAATCCGTAACACTTCCTCCAGTGAAAAAGTGGTTTGGTTTGAATCAGGAGAGAAATCTGCAAAGATCAAGCTCCGTTTACAAGCCAAATCAGTCCAAAACAGCTCTAATATGAGATAATAAGACAACAGGAGATGGACTTTTTCACTGAAAAAAGATTATTATGAATTATGGCCTCGTATTTGAGTTAAAAACATCTTAATGATGGATTTGTTTCAGCTTTTGTCTTCTCAAGATGTGAACTGGTGGACTGGAGTGGTGTGGATTATTATGATGTTTTTATCAGCTGTTTGGACTCTCATTCTGACGGCACCCATTCACATCCATTGGTGGGCAAGTGATAGAATGACGCATTTCTTTTGCTATTAAATATCATCTTTTCAGATTATTGGTGATACAAGATTAAGATGAGTTTGTTTGTTCATTAGATTTGTAGAAATGTGTCATTTCATCACTGTCTCACCGATGGATATGAATGGGTGCCGTCAGAATGAGAGTCCAAACAGCCAATAAAAACATCACAATAATCCACAAGTAATCCACACCACTCCAGTCCATCAGTTAACATCTTGAGAAGACAAAAGCTGAAACAAATCCATCATTAAGACGTTTGTAACTAAAATACGAGTCCATAATCCATAATAAGGCTTCCTCCAGTGAAAAAGTGGTTTGGTCTGAGTCAGGAGAGAAATCTGCAAAAATCAAGCACAGTTTACAAGCCAAATCAGTCCAAAACAGCTCTACTATGAGATAACAAGACAACAGGAGATGGACTTTTTCACTGAAAAAAGATTATTATGAATTATGGCCTCAGATTTTAGTTAAAAACATCTTAATGATGGATTTGTTTCAGCTTTTGTCTTCTCAAGATGTGAACTGGTGGACTGGAGTGGTGTGGATTATTATGATGTTTTTATCAGCTGTTTGGACTCTCATTCTGACGGCACCCATTCACATCCATTGGTGAGCAAGTGATGGAATGACACATTTCTACAAATCTGATGAAAAAACAAACTCCTCAACATCTGGGTGAACTGTTCCTTTAAAGAGTTCAAACAAGAATTTAAGTTTCACTGATGGATTGTCTCTGATCTCAGATCAACAGGTGTCACGGATGGAGCGTCTGGCAGGACTGGTGGAGCAGTTGGAGGCGGACGAGTGGAAATATAAACCCATCGAGCAGCTCCTGGGATTCACAACCTCATGACTGCATTCATACATCACTTCCAGAAGAGACGGATCTGTTTCTCTGCTTGTAAACATATTCATAAGCCTTTTGTTTCCCATCTTCAATGAGCTGAAATGAATGTTACATGTACTGTAGGTGTGTGTTGTTTTGCACTGGTTTGATCATGTGTGTGTAAATATGCATTGTGTTTTTTTGGATACAGCCTTAGGAATACTTTAAAATAAACCCATGTTTTCACAGTGTTGATTTTTACATGTATGAACTATGAATACATGTTCAATAAAAGCCTTTTAAGCACAATTCATAATGTTGAATGAATGGTCTTAGTGTGCATTGAGGTCAATAAGTTCAAAAGTTTACATACACCTTGCAGAATCTGCAAAATGTTTTAGCAAATAAGCATTTTAGCAAAATAAGGCAGATCCTAGAAAATGCATGTTATGTTTTATTTAGTTGTGACCTGAATTAGATATTTCACATAAAAGACTATCACATATTATCAAGAGAAAATGCTTAAATCCTAATACTGTGTGATTACCTGAATGATCCACAGCTGTGTTTTTTTGTTTAATAATAGTTGTTCGTGAGTCCCTTGTTTGTCCTGCTGTTCTTCAGAAAAATCCTTCAGGTCCCACAATTTCTTTTTGAGTATTTGAATCCTTTCCAACAACTGTATGATATTGAGATTCATATTTTTACACTGATGTACTCATATACAACTATTGCAGAAGTTTTAAATGCTCACCGATGCTTCAGGAGGAAAAAACATACATTAAAAGCCGGGGGGTGAAAACTTTTGAAAACGTTCTTATTTTGCCTAAATATCATGTTTTTTAATTTAGTACTGTCCTTCAGAGGCTACAGAAGATACTTACATGTTTCCCAGAAGACAACATAAGTTACATTTACCCTGATCTTCAAATTCCAAAAGTTTTCACCCCCCGGCTCTTAATGCACCCTTTTTCTTTCTGGAGCATCAGTGATTGTTTGAACCTTCTGTAATAGTTGAATATGAGTCCCTCAGGGTTCAAATACACAAAAATGCTGAAAAACCAAAGACTTTGTAAGACCTGAAGGATTTTTCTGAAGAACAGCAGCAGTTTAACTGTTCAGAACAAACAAGGGACTCATGAACAACTACCACTAAACAAAAACACAGCTGTGGATCATTCATGTAACAACACAGTGTTAAGAATCAAGCATATGTAAACTTTTAAACGGGGCCATTTTTATAAATTCAACAATTATTTTCTCTTTGTAAACATCTTTTATGTGAAACATCTTATTCAGGTCAGTACTAAATAAACAACAACATGCATTTGTATGATCCCTCTTATTCTGCAGATTCTGCAAGGTGTTTGCAAACTTTTGACCTAAACTGTATTTAAATAGCATATAAAATTCCCATGCATTTGAAATAAAATAAACCAATGACCTTAATGTGATGCATATTTATCAGCTATACATAATAAAATAGGTCAGATTTCCGCATTCAAAAAAAAAAAAAAAAAAAAAAAGAAAACTCATGGTATAGTTTATTAATAACTATCATAACTTGAAATTGCTTGAAAAATGCATTAAGTTAAAAAGTATAAACATGGTTAAATTTATGACTAGCTGTGAAACAAGCATTATTCAGTGAGTTCAAATGTTTGAGACTGAATAAATTGGATTGATTGATTATAAATATATAAACCTTTTTTTAATCTTATGTTTTATTCATGTATGACTGACAAATATGCATTGCATTAAGTTTTTATGTTAAAACTGTAATTAAATAGGTGAAAATACGCAATTCAAATACATAAATCTTACATTATTTATTTATTTTGATGAATGCATGAATACATCTGGTCTTTTTAAGGATGTTTCAACAGTTTCAAAGCAAGAAAAACCCTTAAAAACTAAAAACAAATATAAAAAACAGCTTGCTTTGCTTCTGAAACACCTTTCCTATTCAGCTAATGTCTGTTTTTCTTAATTATTCCTCTGACCACCCGTCAGGTTAAAATCTCCCAGAAAGTTCAAACCATGTGTTTGTTCATGCATTTTGTTATTCAAAGCGTGAGGCATTTGCAAAGAGCAAAAGTGTGTCATTTTTACTTGTACAAAAAATGTTTTCAGTGACTTGAGTCACTGTGTGTTCTCATTAGTTTTTTCTCTAGTTATTCATTAGTCATGTATAAGAGAAGATCTGCTTCACTAAAACAAAGGCTGAGGGTTTGTTTCAGAGACAGACGTGGGAGTCGTGTGGCACACGGTCCTGCAGGAACAGAGTGGGGGAGGACGAACCGACCGGCGGATGGACGAACGAACGGCAGCTGTGTGGAGATAAAAAATAAGAGCCTCAGTCTTTGTCCTTGAGCTGAAGCTCCTACACAAAAACAAGCACAAAGCTCTCCCATTACCACCTAAAATGAGCTTTACAGCTTGTATGTGGAATTATAAGAACACAAGTTAAAGTTCATGTTAAAACTTGAGTGGGAAAGAGAAAGCAATGCAATGTGAGCCTTGTGTAAACACTGCTTTGAGTTCCTTCAGATGCTCGATGAGCCACTGAACATCAGTAGATGTTTATCAGCCTTTATCAAAGCAGGCAGCAGAGATGTTTCTGAATGAAAGTACTGAACGTTCTGTTCTAGCTGAGATGTTGATTGTCCACTGCTGTATTCAACAAAAGGCGTTTCTAACTCTATAGCTGTAGACCGCTGGGTCCTAATGCCGGAACGAAGGTCGAGCTCATGAATAACATGTATATCACAGCAAAAAACAAAAGAATGAAAGAAGAACTTATATTTTGCATGAAGAAAATATGAAAACTGGAGGAAAATTGGAAAATGCATGAGCACTAAAATGTTTAGCAATGAAACAAACACTTTTCATTAAATACATTTTAAATGTTTTAATGGATTTTTAATTGATTTTGACATTTATTGTCATTTTTCATTAAAAAAAATATATTTTTAAACGGAATTCTTATTCTTAATTGAATACATTGTTTTAAAGTATAAAATAAAGGCAGTAAAGCAAAAACAGTGACGTGTGTATAAATAGCTATTTTGAATAATATAGTATTTAATATTATATAATAGTATTTATTATAATTTAGTATGTATATTAATACAATTTTATATCATTATTTTAATTACAGTAAAGAAAAATACTTTTGGCATTATGGTAATAATAAATGGGTTTTAAAAGAAAATCTTTATGGTCTTTCAAATAAGCTTATTTTTACAGTTTCTCATTTCTGTATTTAGATTTGCATATTGCACAAACATGTTTTTAGATGTACAAAAGCAGTTCTGTTGTTGAATTCATGCCAGCACTTGAGTCATTTGCTTTATGGCCATAAAATATATGATCGTCTGAGATGTAAATGAAGTAGGACGGTATGTTTTGTTCCTGGACGGGGAGCACGTGTCTTTGTGTTTTTGCGGTTCCTCCTACATTCGGAGGGAACTGTTTGTCCTCCTCTGCTAAAGTACATCTGTGAAGTTTGGCTTCCGCCCAACAAACCTCCAGTGCACTATATGCGTAGGAATGTGTGCATGAACTTAAAGAAAAGCCCAGCTAGTGAAACTTCAGTGAGGCTCTGAGAGAAAGCTTCATGTAATAGATTTCTTGAGATTTCGAAACTTTATTTGCTTTGGTTTGCTTGATGTGTTGTCCTGAAGAAACGGTTTATTACTCACAGTTAAGGTGGTCAAAGGCTTTCATTCAAATGGACTAACAGCTTTAAGTTTTAACCCCGGAAACCTTCCAGCTATTATTGCAGCATTTCGAAGAAGTCGTAAGGATCATTATACGGCTGTAAATGAGTTTTACTCAACATGTTTTTGATCCAAAGCAACCTGGTGTTGCAATTTTAGTCACCCTCCAGTTCACCATCGTTTAGGATTAAACTCGCAGCCTAGTTATAGAAAAATACTGAGAAGTATTTTTGCCAAAGTAGCCACAATTATGAGTACATCTCTATAATCCTGCGTATGAGCAATAATGATTGAACAAACACAGATTATGACAGTACTTGTGTGTGTGTTTGTGTGTGTGTGCTACACGGAAATAAATAAACCTATAGAAGCCTATAAAATCAGAATTTTGAGACGTAACAACATAAATGCAAGACAAAGTGAGAATTACGAGACTTTAAGTCAGAATTATGAGCTATAAAGTCTGAATTGTGAGACATACAGACAGAAATGCAAGACGAAGTCCGAATTGTGAGATGTAAAGTCAGAATTCCAAGCCATAAAGTCAGAATTGCAAGACAAAATGAGAATTACGAGGGGTAGAAGTCCAAACTGCGAGACATAGAGTCCGAGTTTTGAGACGCAAAGACAGAAATGCAAGACAAAGTGAGAATTACGAGACGTTAAGTCAAAATTATGAGACATAAAGTCTAAATTGTAAGATGTAAAGTCAGAATTGTAAACCGTAAAGTCACAACTGTGCGACAAAGTCATAATTGTGAAACGTAAAGTCAGAGTTGTGAGACAAAGTCTGAATTGTGAGTCGTAAAGTTAGAATTGTAAGACATAAAGTCTAAATTCTGAGACATAAAGTCTGAATTGTGTGACAAAATCAGAACTGTGAGACACAAAGTCCAAATTGTGGGATGTAAAGTCCAAATTGTCAGACATAAAGTACGAATTGTGAGACAAAAGCAGAATTGTGAGAGCTAAAGTCCAAATTGTGAGACGTAAAGTCCAAATTGTGAGACATAAAGTCCGAATTGAAAGACAAAAACAGAATTGTGAGACCTAAAGTCAGAATTTCAAGCCATAAAGTCAGAATTGCAAGACAAAATGAGAATTACAAGGTGTAAAGTCCGAACTGCGAGACATAAAGTCAGAGTTTTGAGACATAAAGACAGTAATGCAAGACAAAATAAGAATTACAAGATGCTAAGTCAAAATTATGAGACTTTTGAGAATTGTGAGACTAAAAGTTAGAATTGCAAGACAAAGTCTGAATTGTGAGACATAAATTCAGAATTGTGAGACATAAAGTCCAAATTGTGAGACGTAAAGTTAGAATTGTGAGACATGAAGTCATAATTGTGAGACAAAGTCTGAATTGTGAGACGTAAAGTCAGAACTGGAAGACATAAAGTCTGAATTGTGAGACGTAAAGTTAGAATTGTGAGACATGAAGTCATAATTGTGAGACAAAGTCTGAATTGTGAGACGTAAAGTCATAACTGTGAGACATAAAGTCTGAATTGTGAGACGTAAAGTCATAATTGTGAGACATAAAGTCTGAATTGTGAGACGTAAAGTCAGAATTGTGAGACATAAAGTCAGAATTGTGAGACGTAAAGTCATAATTGTGAGACGTAAAGTCATAATTGTGAGACATAAAGTCATAATTGTGAGAAATAAAGTTATAATTGTGAGAAATAAAGTCCGAATTGTGAAATGTAAAGTCAGAATTGTGAGACATAAAGTCAGAATTGTGAGACTTAATGTTAGAATTCCATAACAAAGTCTGAATTGTGAGACGTAAAGTCATAATTGTGAGACGTAAAGTCATAATTGTGAGACATAAAGTCATAATTGTGAGAAATAAAGTTATAATTGTGAGAAATAAAGTCCGAATTGTGAAATGTAAAGTCAGAATTGTGAGACATAAAGTCAGAATTGTGAGACTTAATGTTAGAATTCCATAACAAAGTCCGAATTGTGAGACAAAGTCAGAATTGTAAGACATAAAGTCATAATTGTGAGAAATAAAGTCCGAATTGTGAAATGTAAAGTGAGAATTGTGAGACATAAAGTCTGAATTGTGAGACGTAAAGTCAGAATTGTGAGACTTAATGTTAGAATTGCAAGACAAAGTCTGAATTGTGAGACATAAGTTCAGAATTGCGAGACATGAAGTCATAATTGTGAGACATAAAGTCCAAATTGTGAGATACAAAGTCCAAATTGTGAGACATAAAGTCAGAATTGTGAGACGTAAAGTCAGAATTGTGAGACTTAATGTTAGAATTGCAAGACAAAGTCCGAATTGTGAGACAAAGTCCGAACTGTGAGACATAAATTCAGAATTGTGAGACATAAAGTCCAAATTGTGAGACATTAAGTTCGAATTGTGAGACAAAGTCAGAATTGTGAGACGTAAAGTCAGAACTATGAGACATAAAGTCATAATTGTGAGAAATAAAGTTATAATTGTGAGAAATAAAGTCAGAATTGTGAAATGTAAAGTCAGAATTGTGAGATGTAAAGTCTGAATTGTGAGACATAAAGTCAGAATTGTGAGACTTAATGTTAGAATTCCATAACAAAGTCTGAATTGTGAGACAAAGTCTGAATTGTGAGACGTAAAGTCATAATTGTGAGACGTAAAGTTATAATTGTGAGACATAAAGTCAGAATTGTGAGACTTAATGTTAGAATTCCATAACAAAGTCCGAATTGTGAGACAAAGTCAGAATTGTAAGACATAAAGTCATAATTGTGAGAAATAAAGTCCGAATTGTGAAATGTAAAGTCAGAATTGTGAGACATAAAGTCTGAATTGTGAGACGTGAAGTCAGAATTGTCAGACTTAATGTTAGAATTGCAAGACAAAGTCTGAATTGTGAGATATAAATTCAGAATTGCGAGACATGAAGTTATAATTGTGAGACATAAAGTCCAAATTGTGAGACATAAAGTCAGAATTGTGAGACTTAATGTTAGAATTGCAAGACAAAGTCTGAATTGTGAGACATAAATTCAGAATTGCGAGACATGAAGTCATAATTGTGAGAGACAAAGTCCAAATTGTGAGATACAAAGTCCAAATTGTGAGACATAAAGTCAGAATTGTGAGACTTAATGTTAGAATTGCAAGACAAAGTCTGAATTGTGAAACAAAGTCCGAACTGTGAGACATAAATTCAGAATTGTGAGACATAAAGTCCAAATTGTGAGACATTAAGTCTGAATTGTGAGACAAAGTCAGAATTTTGAAACGGAAATTTAGAATTGCAAGACAAAGTCCGATCTGTGAGACAAATTCCGAACTGTGAGACATAAAGTCCGAATTGTGAGATGTAAAGTCAGATTTGCAAGTCACAAAGTCAAAATTGCAAGATGTAAAATCAGAATCTCAAGATGTAAAGTCTAAATCGCGAAATATAAAGTCAGAATAGAGAGACGTGAAGTCAGAATTGTGAAAAATTCTGTAAATAAGAATCTAAATTGCTTTCCTGGTTAAATAAGGCAAATAAATAATAAATCATGTATAAATCATGTATTTACTGAATGACTAATTTAATGCTCAGCGAAATCCCCCACTGTAATAATACGTGCTAAAATTGCATGCTTCCTCAGGACTGGGGTAGTTTTCCATTCACTAAGCATCTTTAAGGCACATTTGGCAAAGGTCAGATCTTCAGCAGTTGTCCTCAAGCCCAGTTTTGCTGAGGTGTGAAAAAACAGCAGGCCTTTCTAGAAGCACCGCATATTTCCTTTTTCAGCAAATTAAACCCGTATTTAACCGTGTGCTATTGTCTAACAACGATTTAACACAGAAAAACTCATTCTGAGGCCCATTAATGTTTGTGTATTCATGCGGCTAAACTCATTCAAATGCATTATATGCAAAAGTTGCAGCAGGATTTGAGGGAAAACACACCCTCGACTAGCAAACAGAGAACTGGAATGCGCCTGTCCATGTGGGACGGTCCCTGCTGACCAGCAACAGGCCTTCGTTCTAAACTAGGACACTTTTAACCCTTCCTGAACCTCCCCCGACTGCAGCGCTTCACACTTCACTGACCAAATGCAGACACTTAAGATGAAAAACAAAGCCTTAATCAAATAAAATCTTGCTTTATTTCCAGTGAAAACTAGTTTTTAACTTTGTTGGAGCTTCCTAACATACCGAAGTCTGTTAACTCGGTTATTTTTTGAAGGGTTTCATGTAAAATTTACACCCCTTTTAGTACTTTTAGTTTGGTTAATAAAATGTGAAAACAGACTCAGTGTGTCCATAGAGTTTTTTAATTAATATATATTTAACCCATAAAATGTAGTTTTCTTAGTACAATGTGTTTAAGCTGATTCAGAGACATTAAATTATTTGTGATTTGAATAAAACCAGTTCTTTGCCATTTAGTTTAATAGTATAACTAGTCAGCATTTAGTAAAGTTTTCCACCATTAAAGTTTTAAAGAGTGTTTAAGTGATTTTAAATCAATATTTTAGAGACAAATATAAGGAAAAGTCTACGTTTTAGGTCTTGTAATGTATTTCTACTTTATCTAACCCATTAAAAACTTAGTTTTGTTGGTATTTTAGGTTTTTCAATAACACCAGTTAAGCTAGATGGCACTGTTTTGTTTTTCAACATCTGAAATAGTTTGGCAACTTGACAAATGTTTTTGAAAGTACAAATGTCAAATATATATATATATATATATAACCCATAAAATGTTGTTTTCTTGGACAATGTGTTTAAGTTGATTCAGAGACATTACATTTTTTTTTATTTGAATAAACAAGTTGTTTTAGACGTTTCCATTTTTAGGTTCCCATTTTGTTTTTTAGTATAATTAGTCACCATTTAGTAAAGTTTTCCACTATCAAAGTTGTAAAGAGTGTTTAAGTGTTATTAAGACTTTTAAATCAATGTTTTAGAGTAAAATATAAGGAAAAGTCTATGTTTTAGGTCCTGTAAACTCCATCTAACCCATAAAACTTAGTTTTCTTGGTATTTTTAGGTCTTTGAACAACACCATAACGTGACAAATATGTTTTTAAAAGTACAAATATATATATATTTAACCCACAAAATGTAGTTTTCTTGGCACAATGTGTTTAAGTTGATTCAGAGACATTAAATTATTTTTTATTTGGATAAACAAATTGTTTCCATTTTTAGTTTTTAGTATAATTAGTCACCATTTAGTAAAGTTTTCCACTATCAAAGTTGTAAAGAGTGTTTAAGTGTTATTAAGACTTTTAAATCAATGTTTTAGAGTAAAATATAAGGAAAAGTCTACGTTTTAGGTCTTGTAAACTCTATCTAACCCATAAAACTTAGTTTTCTTGGTATTTTTAGGTCTTTGAACAACACCATAACGTGACAAATATGTTTTTAAAAGTACAAACATATATATATATTTAACCCACAAAATGTAGTTTAAGTTGATTCAGAGACATTGAATTATATTTGCTTTGTGTAAAACCAGTGGTTTTAGTGTTTTAGATGTTTCCACGTGGAAAAGTTTTCCACCCTCAAAAGTACAAATGTGAAAACTCCCAAAAATTCAGACTCTTTAAAGTGAACTTTTGGTGCTTTGAGTTTGGTTTAGTTTTAAAGAGTGTTCACGTGTGTTATCAAGACTTTATATATTTTTACAAGTCTTATTTCTACTTTATCTAACCCATAAAACTATTGTTGGTATATGTAAGTTTTTCACCATTTGAAATAGTTGACAAATGTTTAAAAGTACAAATGTGAAGCTATAAAAGTTTGATAACAACAATAGTACAAAAAACAGAAGTCGTTCACAATAAAGTAGCCACATTCCATGCCAACAAGCCATATTAAATCCACCAGGCATGAATTACTGGGTAAGAAGCATTTCACTGCAAGCAGCTCGCAGTGTTTATTTAGTAAAGTCATCAGTCATTGTGAGCCTCTTGTTGCACGTAGTCAATGAAAGCTCAGCCAGAGTCAGTATTTCACAATCCTGTTTCGATTCGTGATGCAAATCGCTAAATCGCCCAATCAAACCGCAAACAAATGAGCAGACGTGAGATTCGCCACTGCATGTCCTGAGTTAAAGACAATAGGTGATGTGAGAACTGCGCCCTCCTCCACCGCACACAATAGCAGGGCCTGCAGGCGCGCTCCCATTGATCAGCGCTGCTTCGTGTTACCAGGCGAACTTGGGACGCGAAAGACGTGACATAAACGTCCATTGGCTGAAAACTCGCGGGAGGCGTGGCCAGCGGCAGCGGGTATATAAGCAGGCGCTGAAAGGGTTGCGTCAGTGTTTTGCAGGACACACTGCGGATACTAACAGCTGCTGCACTTATTCCACTTCGTACAAGGCTTTGTTGGTCGTCAGTCTTTGTTACGGAGTATTTCATCTGCGGGAATAACCGACAGTTCATCACATCTGAAGATTTACAGCGTAGAATACCGGTAAGTGTCATATTTGATGATTTGTGATGCGTGAACAGCGTTGTTTTTATTGTCTTCATTGTTGTTTCATTCAAACCTTGGAGTACAATGCAGGACAAAAGTATACTGCAGTTTAATCCTCACTATTTGCTGCAGTATGCATAATATCAGCAATGTAAAACCAGTCAAATAACTGCCTGATGCATGCACTTTCGTTTTAAACTTAATTTAAATGACAAGGTGATTTGTTCTTTGTTGACTTGTTTACACTGCAGAGGTCTTGCTTGGTGTTCTTGTTTTCCAGTGCAATTATCTAAACACTTTTTAAAATGAAACTGCATATTGTTTTCAGAAAAATATCAACGTTTATAAGTCAATGAGGACAGAAAAATAAACTTAATTCAAAGTAATTTTTTTTTTTTTTTTTTCTTGTTTTAAGCACTTAATCTTAGCACTTTTTCAGAATGCAAAACTATCTTAAGTAATTTTGCTAATAAATGCATTTCTGTTTTTACTGGAAAGGCCTAAAATACAATTTTATTCAATGCACCAGGTGCTTTTGTGTTTGTGCATGAGTAATATAAACTAATTTAGCTAATAAATGCATCTCTATTTATATATTAAAAAAAAAAAAAAAAAAAAAAAAAAAAAAAAATTCTGCAATGCACCAGTTGATTTTGTCTTGTGCATGAGTAATAAGCAAATTTTGCTAATAAATGCATCTCTATTATAAAAAAAACTACTGGAAAGGCCAAAAATACATTTTTCTGCAATGTACCAGTTGCTTTTGTGTTTCGTGCATGAGTAATAAAAACAAATATCTTCTCTTTTACAGTCATTTTAAGACGCAACAATGCAGGACCAGCTGATTACCAGCCTTTCATCTGACGACTCAAGTCTCCCATCAACACCGACATCTGACGCTCCATCCAAACGCTTGTCCTGGAGCAAACTGATGCAGAAACTGCACAGCAGCCAAAGCCTGGACTCTGATTCAGACAATCACAGCAGCACAGACGATGCATCAGATGCAGGTAAACGCAGTTCTTGCACATTCTCATGCAACTTGGTCATGCATACTTAAGTTCTTGAGTCTAATGCATGTTTGCATTTGTCTTCCACAGGTTCCATATCCCTTCCCGATTTGTCCGAATCGGACTTGTTTTTTGACCCGACCGAAGAGGCGTTGTGCAAAGAAGTGGTGCAGCTCATCGCACTTAACCTGACCGACGCCAAAGACGGCGTCCTGCACTGTTCCAAACTGCTCATTCCCGAGAAACTCCTGGAGCACATCGGCCACGAGCTGGTGCATCTGTCGGTCAGCGAGCCCTGCGGCCTCCGCGGCGCCCTCATCGACCTGTGCGTGGAGCAGGACGGCAGCTGCGAGGCCGTGGGACAGATCGCCGTCGACCCGTACCTGGTGCCGACGTTCCAGCTCACGCTCGTGCTGAGGCTGGACTCCAGGGGCTTTTGGCCGAAAATCCAGGGGCTTTTCACTGGCAGGTCGCCTGCTTCTCCGGTTGTTAGACATGCACTTAAACTGAGCACTGGATTTCGAGTTATTAAAAGAAAACTGTACAGCTCTGAGGAGCTTTTGATAGAAGAATGCTGAGCCTGACATGCTCACAAACTGACTGTCCATGTTATGGATTTTTACTAGGTTTTTTTTTTAAATGAAGCTGTTTGGTCTCTTGAGGCCTGAATTGTATGACTGTTGAAAGCAGTGAAGTACCAACCCGCTGGGCATTTGTAATGCACATGTGGGGTATCTAAAAAAAGATTTTGTAATACAGTATGGTATGTTTATTATGTTGCACTTTTGCTGACGTTCTAGTGAAGCAGGAGTTTTCGGGCTGCTGTTGAAATGTTTACCTCAGGTTCATGGAAACCAGATGTGGCAGCTATTTTTCCATGTAGCAAATGTGATGGTTTTTCTGTTATTCAAGTGCCGATTTGTTCAAAGAAGTGCAACGATGTGTCTGGATGCAGTTATTGTTCCCTTAGATCAAATGGAAGAGGTGCTTTTAATTTTAATTTTTCTTTTTTGTTTTTTAAACAATCATATGCATATCCTTGCATCTTATTTATTTGATATTCAAATGCAACGTGTTCTGTTTCTTTTGTACATGAACGAAATGCAGAAAATAAATTATCTTTTTGAAGAAATGGTGTCTTTGCTATTATTTATCTAATTTATTTCTTTTATTTTGTTAAATTTCATTAAATGCATTAGGCCACAATGGCCACAACTGTAAAATTTTTTTTTTTTTTTTTTTTTAAATTTTATTTATAGGCCATAATGACTACAACTGTAAATTTTTTTTTTTTTTTTTTTTTTTTTTAAATTAATTGCATTGGGCCACAACTGTAAATTATACATGTTTTTTTTTTTAATGCATTTATACATGTGTATATACATACTTTTTCAACATGCTTTCATCTAAAGCCACTTGTAATGCATTAATCAGTTCTCATTAATCATGCATTCTCTAGAAATACTGTACTTAATAGCATTTTCATTGCAGTTGCATGTTGCACAGTTCTTGCCAAGACTTTTTTTTTTTTCTATTATAAATCTTTCTATAAAAATGATCTGATTTCCTGCCAAGTACTTTCGTTTTGATACATTTGTGCGCTATTCAAAAACAATCTGTGGTGCTTTTAAAAAAATGTCATTATGTTGCATTCTAAAAGTATTCTTAATACATAAATTATGCTTTGTAATGCATCTTATGATGCACTGCATGGTCTGTAACCACAGTTATTATAAAACATCTATTCATTTTTAGCTTTAGAAAGCATAATGCATTGGAACAAATGACAAACAACTAACTTGGATGCAACAAGGAATGCAACCTTATAATGCATTTTAATTGCATCGCTTGTTCAGCAGTGGATGGGTGCCATCAGAATGAGAGCTGATAAAACATCACAAGTAATCCACACCACTCCAATCCATCAGTTAACATCTTGAGAAGACAAAAGTAGAAACAAATCCATCACTAAGACGTTTTTAAGCGTGCATGGACTCGTATTTTAGCTTAAAATGAATTTGTTTCAGCTTTTGTCTTCTTTTGACGGCACCCATTCACTGCAGAGGATCCTTTGGTGATGCAATGATACATTTCTCCAAATCTGATAAAGAAACTATTATAGTCATTCTAGTTCATTTTTGGGTGAAGTATTGGTTTAAGCAAAGCGCATGACTTTTTCCCAGCTGTTTTTATTAGCATTCCACACGCTGCTTTTCCTTTTTTTCAGACGGGTGACTATGAACGTGCTGAAACACATGATTCAGCTCACTCTGGCATCGACTGACATCCTGAGTCTGAAACACTGTTACGTGCAACACTCACACACCCACGGCAGACAGTGGCACGTACAATCTTTATTTGTATTCAGAGTGAAATAATTGCAGCGTAGTCTCTGCCAGCGATGAAATAGTTCCACTAAGTCATGTAGAAAATAAAACTTCATATGAAATAAATATTCCTATTCGATCCTTCAATAAATATCACCTGTGTACAGCAGCCGAAGTTACTCCTAACACGCAGGACAGTTATCGATAAAGTCGAACGCGTACGCCGTAATTCATCAGTAAGATCCCTGCATAGATAAATCTCAAACATACAAATATAAATCATTAAAAAGACATGATCTCCATCTAAACAAACTCAAATAAATATATGCAGACATTGTCATCCCATCTCCAGTCCGTTTCAAAATGCAAAACCAGATTGTTGATTCCTGCCAGAGCTGAAAATGAGGCTGAATTTAGAGAAACGACACCATGAACTTTAATCCAGGCCAGAACATTCAGACTGCGAGGAAACGTCCTTCATCCGCAGGAGTCCAAAACACCAGCTCCGATTTCACACACACACACACACACACACACACACACACTCATACGATCCTTAGCATGCATACACACGCACACACACTCACACTTGCTCACGTACATGGTCCTTAGCATGCATTCGCACAGACACACACACAAACGCAGATTCAGCCCTCAGTAAGTCTTTCTAATCAAGTTCAGTAGTTGTTGCAAATGCTCAGCCCTGTTGTTTGAACAAATGTATTTACAATCCGTATGGCGTTCTTCCATATTCCAGACTGGAGAGATTGTTTTTGGAACCTGTGCGGAAAATAAATATAGATATAACATTTATATTTCTTGGAAGGAATATAAATAACTTATTAATAAATAATTTCACAATGCAGAAAACACCAAGCAAGACGCTCAAAAACCAGACTTTTGCTTCAAGCTGAATTGCGAGAGCTGAAAAGTCCTGCGGCACAAACACCGACCCACTTTTCAAGCAGTGGTTTGGGAAGAATTTTTCTCATTCATTCTCTCCTTCGGGAATTTACCAAGTACTAAGTGTTATATATGTGTTATATATATACATATATATGCATATGAGTAATACGTAATACATAACAAAAAAAAAATATATATATATATATATATATATATATATATATATATATATATAAAACTTTGATTTTTTTTATAAAATCATACAATTAATTTTATTAATTTTATAAAAAAACAAAATTTATTAAAATTAAAATAAAATAAATAAATTCATTTAATTCATTTTAAATTAATAATAAATAATAGGTAATAATATAAATATTCAATTATTTATTATTAATTATATATATATATATATATATATATATATATATATATATATATATATATATTTTATATTTTATTTTTATTTTTTTTTTTTTTTCCAAAAGTATACAATTAATTTTATTAAATAAAAAACATAAAAAAAAATCATTTAAAAAAATAATATTCTGTAATTAATATGTATACATAAAATTTTAAAATTAATCGAATTCTAAAAAACATACTAAAAATTAATTTACATAAAAAACAATAAATTAATTTGAAATTTTAAATCATAATAAATTAAATAAAAATGTATTTATTATTAATTTTATTATAAATTAATTATATATTTTGTATACAATTATAAAATTAATTTGATTAATACAACATAATGAATTAATTAAAATTTTATTTATTATTAATTGTATTATAAAAGTAATTTATATATATATATATATATATATATATATATATATTTTTTTTTTTTTTTTATATATATATATATATACAACTTATTGTTTCTATATTTATTACTTAATGTAATTTTTATTTCATTTTAATTTAGCTGATATTATTATTATATATAATATGTTTTCTGTATGGAGGACATAGACTGGATTTTTAAACTTATTTTTTCCATTTCTCTGCTCTATTCCAAATAAAATGTAAACAAATTGTGTTTTTGTTGTGTCGGGCCGCTCAAACAGACAAAACACTTTTTTTTTAAATGATATAAAGGCATTTTTTTACTCCTCATGACGTCAATCTACCAATCTGACTGTGCACATTAAACTGAGACACCACAAACTATCCGAAGATACAGAAAATGAGAAATCTTCCCTGATAATCTACCTCATGTTCGTCAAGGTTGAGGATGTTTATTAGTGTCTCTGTAGCTTAAACAGTAGAGTTTGACTCTACTAATACCAAGATTAAGATGAAGGTGTGGACAGATGCAGTGTTTACCAGGTAGTGCGGTGACGGATCATCTATCCGTGTAAAGACGCCTGAACCTCAGACAGCCGAGAGCAGCTCGGGGTTCCCATCCGCTGAGCCCGCTGGTACAGATCACTGTCCCCAAAATACCGCGCCCGGTACAGCAGACCCTCCTCTGAAACACACACACACACAAACATATATACATGAGCACATAAATGAACAAATCATGACAGAATTTGCAAAGATACTTAAAAAGTCGACTCAGCTGATGAAACACTGTTTGTTCTGTAAACACGAGTGATTCATTTAGTGAAACAGCTGTGAACTTCCCCCGAATATCTCAAGAACTCTAGCTGATTCACCGAGCGTGAGATGAATGACGTTAAAGGAAATGAGCATGTGCAGCCGGTTCTGACCGGCTCTCAGAGAACGAATCAGCTCTTTCGTAAACAGAGAAGAGTTCAGACATGTGAGTCATTAAGACAGCAGCAGCACACATTCACCATCTGGAATCACCTCAACACACTCAATTATGATTATTCAATTACTACAAGTTCTTAAATGGACAGTACACCCAAAAATGAGAGTTCTGTCATCATTTATTCACCCTCATATTGTTCCAAACCTGTATGATGTGCTTTCTAAAATGTTTAAGGGAACACTGTTTTACACAGTATTAGTGAACACAGTATTTTTTTTAGGAAGAAATTAGTATTTTTATTTATCAAAGATGCATTAAATGGATCAAAAGTGACAGTAGAGAGATTATTCTCATAGTATTTCAACTTTATTCTCAAAGTATTCTGACTTTATTTTTGTAGTATTCCAACTTTATTCCCCGCAGTATTCCGACTTTATTCCCTGCAGTACTCCGACTTTATTCCCGCAGTATTCCGACTTTATTCCCGCAGTATTCCGACTTTATTCCCGCAGTATTCCGACTTTATTCCCGCAGTATTCCGACTTTATTCCCGCAGTATTCCGACTTTATTCCCCGCAGTACTCCGACTTTATTCCCGCAGTATTCCGACTTTATTCCCGCAGTATTCCGACTTTATTCCCGCAGTATTCCGACTTTATTCCCGCAGTACTCCGACTTTATTCGCCGCAGTATTCCGACTTTATTGCCGCAGTATTCCGACTTTATTCCCACAGTATTCAGACTTTATTCCCACAGTATTCCAACTTTATTCCCACAGTATTCCGACTTTTTTCCTCACAGTATTTCGACTTTATTGCTGTAGTATTTTAATTTTATTCTCATAGTATTTAGACTTTATATTTGAAATATTTAGACTTTGGTTTGGGCTTATTAAAAAAAATACAAAAAATTTAGGAAGAAATTTGTATTGTGTCACTTTTGAAATACTGTCAAAAGTGACAGTAGAGACATTTATAATGTTACAAAAGATTCCAATTTCTAATAAATGTTGTTCTTTTATACTTTCTCATAAAATGTATGAGACATCTACAAAAATATTGGGCGGCACAACTGTTTTCAACATTGATAATAATCAGAAATGTTTGTTGAGCAGAAACTCAGCATATTAGAATGATTTCTGAAGGATCATGTGACACTGAAGACTGGAGTAACGATGCTGAAAATTCAGCTTTGATCACAGAAATAAATTACATATTCAAATATATTCAAATAAAAAACAGTTATTTTAAATAGTAAAAATATTTCACAATTTTACTGTTTGTGCTGTACTGTGGATCAAATAAATGCAGGCTTGGTGAGCAGAAGAAAAAAAAAAAAACTTACTGTTCAAAAACTTTTGAGTGGTAGTGTATAAAATGCATTTACTTATTTTTTGGAGATCTAAAGTGGACCTGAGCGGATAATGACTTCACAGGAGAGATAATATGACTTCAGAAGACTTGGTATACAGTGCGTGAGTCTGTCAGGACACTTCTATGGTGCTTTTTCCCCTAATTTTTGAATCTTTACAGGGAGTGTGTGTGTGTGTGTGACGTACTCTGTTGTTTCTCTTTCCAGCAGTTGTTCCTGAGGTTGGAGATGTAGTCGTCCTCCACGCTGCTCTCCACCTGTTTCAGACTCATGCCACTGTAGTCCTGAGTGAAACGTTCGTTCACGTAATACGTCACGCCCAGATTCTCCGTCACGCGCTTGTGTGTGTGACCCGCCGACCTGTGAGACGCACACGCGAAATGTGATATTTTCAGAAGGACATGATAAGAAAGTAAAACACAGAGAGCGAAAACAAGCACACGCAGAACTTGAATACTCAGTGTACAATATATACTCAATATGTTACTACCTCTGATATACTATTATGGTTTTTGTTAATATTCTGGATTATATTTTTTAGTTTCTGTGTTAATTTTAATTTCAGTAAAGCTTTTAGTAATTTTGTGGTCCAATTTTTTTTATTCTTTTAATGCCTAAACAGTTTTTAAATTTTCTGTTTTAGTAATTTTCAATATTTTCGAAACCCTCTTATATATATTTTTTTTGTTTTTTTTAAATGAAATGGGAACGTTTTTATGGTTTTAGTTTCAGTTAGCTATAATAACTCTGCTTAGCGAACAGCAGGAAGTCCGAGTATTGTATAAAGACAGCGGTGAGGGTCAGAGGTCACAGGTTTCATGCACACGAAGTGTGAAGACGCAGCTGAGCGACCATCCACTCAGACTTCAGATGATTGCTCTGCGTGAAGATCATTCAGAGTCAAAGGTTAGGAGTTCAAACATAGTTTGCAAACCTCCGGTCTCTTTCGACCAATCAGACGAGATCTCACGTGATCGACAGAATGCATCTGCCGTGCAGCTTCAGCGTTTTCATTCAAACAAAAATGTAACATAAAATAAATTTAATTGAAAGCCATGCAATGTCCATAAACTCATTAGTCAGTTAAAAAAATTATTTATTTAATTACTAGGAGCATTGTGATAAATTTATGCATTATATAACATTAATATTCATTCATGTTATTCTGAATAAATCTGTCATTAAAGTTTTTATTACAGCAATTGTTTAAATGTATATATTTCAAGAACAAATTAATATTTTAATAATAATAATAATTTTATTAAATGAAAGTTACACAATATATACAACTATATATATATATAAAATTGTTATTTGAGTGTTAATTATTAAATAGACTTCATTAATTTAGATTTTGATTATTAAATAGTTTATTACATATTTTATTACATGATTATTAAAAGTTTTATTACAGCAACTGTTTAAATGTTGATATTTCAAAAACAAATTAATATTTAAATAATAATAATAATATAAAATGTGACATATACAATATATACAACTGTATATATACACAATTATTTTATTTGAGTGTTATTTATTAAATAAATTAGATTAAATTACAAGTTTTTATTACAGCAACTGTTTAAATGTTGATATATACACAATATATACAACTGTATAAATACAATTATTTTTTGAGTGTTATTTATTAAATAAATGTGATTAATTTTCATTATTAAATAGTTTTTGTTACATTTTTATTACATGATAATTAAATGTTTTTATTACAGCAACTGCTTAAATATTGATATTTAAAAAATATTTTAATAATAATAATAATAATAATTTAAAAGTGACATGTTCACAATATATACAACTGTATATATACAACTATTTTTTATTTGAGTATTAATTATTAAATACATTTGATTAATTTTAAATAATTTTCTGAGTCAGTTTTCAGCTAATGAAAACTATCATTTTGATTAAAAAAATAAATAAATAAATAAAAAGTTGCAAAATTAGTTTGCAAATGCTTCTCCGCAATCGCAGGACAGAAACCGATCAGGGTCCAGAACTCGACCTGTGACCCAACCGGTAAGAACCAGCTCATTACAGCATAAGAACTGCTATTGATCGATGGGCTCACGGTGACCCGGCATGGACCGACGTCTCCGCGCAGGATCGACACGTGCAGGACCGCAGCATCAGCGATCAATACAGCTGACCAGCGAAAGTACTGATGCTTTCTTGCTTTACGAATCTAATAATTATTTGAACGTGAACTATTATTTGAATAGTGTGGAAGAGCACTTGCACTTGGTTACACGTACATACAGGCATAAGAAATAAAGTTCTGGCAACAAATGAAGCAGCATTTCAAATTTCTAGGTCACTTGTCTGATGTAAGTGACATTGATCATGTGACAAAAGGTCAGATTTCCTTCAAGCACCAGACGTTCTTTGGAACATGCAACAGACAGCTTTTGCTCAGTGTCACTCATTTGTGGTCTACATTCAGTCCACAACCTGAAAAATGTATATTTTTAATCATTTTTAAACATCAAATTTTCATTAAAATCCCACCGAATATAATCCGAACATATTATTTATTTAACACATGTATAAATAAATGCATTTCTTATAATTTTATGAGTTTTAGATCACATAAATATAAAAAATTAAAAAAAAAAAAAAAAAAGCATAAACATTTAATTAGCAGAATGAGTGGCTTTTTAATTAATTTTATTTTAATTTTTTAAATTTAATTAATCACTTATTGATCTTTTTTTAATCATTTTTTATGTAAAGCATAAAAAGCTTTGTGTTTAAAATCAGCTACATAAATAAAATCATGCCTGTGTAGATAATGAAGTTTAAATGCTCTCCATGTACCTGTTGTAGAACTTTATGTAAGTCTATTGATCTTCTGATAATGTGAGCGTTTGTGTGCTTAAGATATCTGAATGTGCAAAATGTGACTACTGGAAGAGCAACATGCTGTTTAAAGTGTGAAAGCAGATAAAAAAGAGAGTGACGGAGAGAGAGAGATACGGATAAACAGAGAGATACCGATAAGGAGAGATATGATAAGATGAGAGAGAGAGAGAGAGAGAGAGACTCACGGTCTGAAGCTGAGACTATACGGCGGGTTGGTGACCATCATCTGACTGAGCGCTGATACGATGACGAGGATGAGGATGGGCATCAACTGCATGAGGAGAGCAAGACCTCCCTAAACACACACAATATTATATTAATCAGTCGTCATAACTCTGCAAATCTCCAGCACAGTCTGATTTACTCATGAACTTCGCTGCCCTCTGCTGTTTCATTCACAAAATACATCTGCAGTCAACAGCATAGGAAACTGTTGCAACTTTTGAAACCATACTACTTTAAGTGAATTTCGTAATGAAAATTAATTTAATAGAACTTAATAAATACTATAATCTTATACAGTCTTATAAAATTAATTACATTTCTTATATATATATATATATATATATATATATACACACACGTAAGAAAATTTTATTTCAAACATTTATTATATATATTTTGCAATTTTAAATTATATATATTTCTTTAATTATTTTATATTTACATATAGAATATATTTGATAGAATTTTATGAAAACTATAATCTTAGTTATATATATATATATATATATATAAAAAAAGAAATGTACACAATTTTATTTATTTCAAACATTTATTATATATATATTTTGCTAATTATTATTGTAAATTATATATATTTATTTATTTTATATTTATATATAGAATAGTTTTATTATACATAATTTTGCATTTTTATATACATATACATACACACACATTAGAAATACTAGAAATTTTAACTTTATCTAAATGTTATTTATTTTAAAAAAGTATTATGAATAAATGTAAATGTATAAGTTAATTTTATTTATATATAATTGTATTATATATATTATATAATATATAATTATTATACATATTATACATTTTATATTAATATAAAATTATTAAATATTATAAATTCAAACAATTTTATTTATTTTTAAAAATTATATACATTATATAATTTTATATAAAATTATTATATATATATATATATATATATATATATATATATATATATATATATATATATATATATATATATATATATATATATATATATAAATTGTGTATGTGTGTATGTAATAAAAAGTACTTTCTAATTCTTACATAATATAAAAACAAAGTATATTTGTCACTACACAGGACTGTTGAAGTGACCCACAAAAAAACTAATAAGCTATTGAAAACAATGAAAAATTTACCCCAAACACTGATCTAAACTGGAGTTATTCTTTCACAACTATCCCAATAGAAACTTTAAAACTCAAATGAACAGAGATCATGGGTCTGGAGATGTTCCTCACCCCTCTGTGCTCTCCTCTCTCGCCGTGATTCTGATTAAAGCGCATCCGTCCGTTACTGTACATGTGAACATTACCTGAAAGAAACACATCCATGTCTTTATTCAGAGCGTCAAGAACTCATGAGATTGTGTGTGTGACGTCTGTTCAATAAGAGCTCTGAAATACACTGACTGATAGTTCACCATTACCTTTATGTTGTTCTTTGACGCTTATAACAATCATAAAGTGCAAGCACGGGTCATATTTCATCCCAAAATCAAAAGATAAAAATATAAAATAATATTTTTGCTTATAGAAAATTATAAAATAAATAAATTGTGTATCACGGAAAAATAAAAACATTGTATTGAAGTGTATTGCAGTATGGAAACTTGTTTCTGCCACACAAAAAAAAATTAAAAAAAAAAAAAAAAATTGCTCTCTTTATAGTTTATATCTTGCAATTCTCAGAATTACATTAAAAAAGACAGAATTCTGATATGTAAACAGAATTACAGGAACAAAAACATCAGAATTCTGAGAGGAAGAAAAAACAAAAAAAAAATCAAATTACCTTTTTTATTTTTTATTCCTTGGTGGAAACAAGCTTCCATAGTAATGAAATTAAAAAAAAAAAAAAAACACTTTATTTTTCATTTGATTTTGGGAGAACTTCTGAATGCACAAAACAGTTTTATGGCCAATAAAAAAAACAAAGGGCTAATTTTGGACTCCTCCTGCTTTTATCACCCAAGATACCCTTCAGCCTCACAAACACATGCTCAGACTCACTAGAAGGAAAGCCTCCTCCGAAGAACATGTTGAAGAGATCTTCAGGTGAAATATCGGCCTCGAAGTGTGTGTCGTTGGCCTGGCTGGACCGGCGACCCGTGCCGCTGCGCTCCTCTCCGAACTGATCGTACTGCCGTCTCTTTTCCACATTTGACAGCACTGCATATGCGTTTCCTATGGCTGCAGAAAATAACCACAGTTACGCAACAAATACAGGACACTTTCTGCTTCTTTAGTACATTTTCTAATAAATCATTCACTTTATAGATGTTAATGGAAAACGAGCACATGCTGATTTTACTGCAGATACACTGCGCTGTAATCAAAGCAGGCGTATGACGGTCGGCCGTACCTTTAAACGCCTCCGTGGCTCCTGGAGCGTGATTCTTATCAGGGTGAAACTTTAATGCCAGTTTTCTGTAGGCTTTCTTAAGGTCGTCTTCAGAAGCATCTTTCTGCACGCCAAGAATCTCGTAGTAGTTCTTGCATTGCTTTATTCTGACAAACCAAAAACACAAGGAACTTCTTAAGAACAGGAAGAGGCATTTGATTTAAAACTAAAAGTATTTAAAATTCTTTCTGTCAAATGAAATAAAGCTGAAATAAAGTAAAATATAAGGATTAGGTTAAAAAAAAACATTGAGTGCTAAAATTAAAACTGAAATAAAGCTAAAATGAAATATTTAAAAATAAAAGGTAATCAAAATAAAAAAGTACACTGCAAAATTATATTTAAAAAAAAAACCTAACATTAAAATAAAATTTGAACATTTAAAAAGCTGATTCAAAAAATGAATAAATACTATAATAGTATATAAAAATACAAAATAACATTGATTTAGATATTATGAAATTAATGTTTAAGCTGAAGTACTAAATTAATTAAAACAGGAACAAAAAATACAGGTAAATAAGAAAAAAGCAAAAATGACAAAGCCACATTACAATGTACACAAAAGAATAAAAAAAAAAATCTGAAAATATAAAAATAAAAGCTCATTTAAACTATCAATAAATACTATAATAGTATATAAAAATACATAAATAACATTGATCTAGATTATAAAATGAACTAAAACAAAAATAAAAAAATACAGCGAAATAGGAAAAAAGCAAAAATAACAAACCCACGTCACAGTTACTGAATGTAAACAAAAAAAATACATCTGAAAATATAAAATTAAAAGCTCATTTAAAAATACAAAATAACATTGATTTAGATATTATGAAATGTATTTTTAAGTACTAAATTAACTAAAAGGAAAAAAAGGAAAAAAAAAAAAAAAAAACATTACAAAATCACTAAACATAAAAAAAAAAAAAATGAAATCTAAAAATCTAAAAATAAAAGCTATCAATAAATACTATATTAGTTTATAAAAATACAAAATACCATTGATTTAGATATTATAAAATGAACTAAAACAAAAATAAAAAAAATACAGCAAAATAGGAAAAAAAGCAAAAAAATACAAAACCACATTACAAATTAAAAATCAAAAATAACACTACTTTGGATCTTATGGAGTAATATGTATAAGCTGAAGCATTAAAAGTACTAACATTGAAATAAAAAAGCAGCTAAATATAAATACATAATAAATATGACAAAAGCATGTAACAAATTTATTAAAACTTACGCTGAAATTTAAAAAAAACTAAATAGAAATGCTAAAAAAATTAAATGTATATAAACAACAAAAGAACATTATAAAATAATTTATAATATTTTATGCTTTCGGTTCAAGAAACCTCGACTAATAGTTCAAATTAGTTTAAATTAGCTTTTATTTTTATATTTTCAGCTTTCATTTTTTGTTTACGTTTAGTAAATTTGTAATGTGGTTTTGTCACTTTAAATGGACTTAACCAGAAAAGCAGGGTAAAAATAAAACATTACGAACACAGAACACGATTCCTTTAAGGACTGACTTGTAGGAGGTTGTTTAGTCAACTGCATGAGTCTACATGTTTTGCCATCAAACAGAATCTGTGAGACACTGGTAATGTGAAAACACGGTACACACCTTCTGACGGCCTCGGCCTGCTCGGGTGTGTAGGATTTACTGGAGTCGGCAGGTGCCGCGCCGTTACTGCTGACCCCAGACCTGCGCTGACGTGCTTCTGTGCCATCAGCGGCTCCTGCGGTGCTGCTCTGAGACGACGCATCGCCATTCTGCTCCAGAGACGCCAGCAGCTCTGACAATCAACCCATAAAACAAATCAACACAACTTCATTTGTGGAAACATGCATCTTTAAATTTGTTGACCTTCAGGTCATCCGAGATTAGGATGAGTTTGTTTGTTCATCAGATTTGTAGAAATATGTCATTGCATCACTTGCTCACCAATGGATGTGAATGGGTGCCGTCAGAATGAGAATCCAAACAGCTGATAAAAACATCACAATAATCCACAAGTAATCCACACCACTCCAGTCCATCAGTTCACATCTTGAGACGACAAAAGCTAAAACAAATCCATCATTAAGACATTCTGAACTAAAATAAAAGTCCATAATCCATAATAACACTTCATCCAGTGAAAAAGTGGTCTGGTTTGAATCAGGAAAGAAATCTGCACTAATCAAGCACTGTTTACAAGCCAAAACAGCTGTGAGAGACAACAGGAGGAAGTGTTATTATGGATTAAAAAAATCTTAAAGATGAAATTGTTTCTTACAAACGCAGCTTTTGTCTTCTCAAGACGTTAACTGATGGACTGGAGTGGTGTTGATTACTTGTGGATTATTGTGATTTTTTTATCAGCTGTTTGGACTCTCATTCTGACGGCACCCATTCACATCCATTGGTGAGTAAGTGATGGAATGACACATTTCTCACAATCTAATAAAGAAACAAACTCATCCTAATCTCGGAGAGCACATTTTCATTTTTGGGTGAACTTCTCCTCTCCTTCTCCATGTTAAGATATCAGCTGTGTCTCATAACCTAATGAGTTCCCTACATGGAAAACATCAATGGTCATCACATAAATATGCAGCATTACTGAGTAGGGGTCGACCGAGGGCTGATGCCGATACCGATTATTAGAGATCAAGTACCGATAACCGATATTTTGAACCAATATACGTATCTGCTGTAAAAAAAAAAAAAAAAAGGAAATTAATGTAAAAATCAAGAATAACAAGGGCTCTGACAAAAACTTTCTTCAAATGTTTTTAAATATTTTTATGGACAAACTGGTTTTGAATATAACCGATACTGATAACCATAAAAATGCTTAATAACGACACCAATAATTGGCCAGGCTGATAATCAGTCGACTCCTAATAATGTGTTTTGTGTGTTTATTCATTTATGTTTAATGTCAAAATTAAAATAACAACGGCTCTGACAAAAACTCTTTAAATGCTTTTAAATTATTTTATCAGCTAATTGGTTTTGAAAATAGCCAATACCAATGACCATACAAAATAATTAATAATGGTGCTGATAATCAGTCGACCCCAATAATCACCCTGCATTCGAGATATTAAAGAGATCTCATTTGTGTTTAATTGTGTTTATTTATTTATGTTTAATGTCAAAATTAAAATAACAACAGCTCTGATAAAAACTATCTTTAAATGCTTTTAAATTATTTTATCTGAATGAAAATGACCGATACCGATAACCATAAAAATAATGCCGCTGATAATCGGTCGACTTCTAATAATAACCCTAAATTCAAGATATTAAACAGATTTCATTTGTGTTTAATTGTGTTTAATGTCAAAATTAAAATAACAACGGCTCTGACAAAAACTGTCTTTAAATGCTTTTAAATTATTTTATCTAAATGAAAATGACCGATAACCATAAAAATGTTTAATAATGGCGCCGATAATTGGCCGACTCCTAATAATAACCCTAAACTCAAGATATTATAGTAATCTCATTTGTGTTTAATTGTGTTTAAATGTCAAACTTAAAATAACAATAGCTCTGACAAAAAAATCTTTCTTTAAATGCTTTTAAATTATTTTATCAGCAAATTGGTTTTGAGAATAACCGATACCGATAACCATACAAAATAATTAATAATGGTGCTGATAATCAGTCGACCCCAATAATCACCCTGCATTCGAGATATTAAAGAGATCTCATTTGTGTTTAATGTCAAAATTAAAATAACAACGGCTCTGACAAAAACTCTTTAAATGCTTTTAAATTATTTTATCCAAATGAAAATGACCGATAACCATAAAAATGTTTAATAATGACACCGATAATCAGTCGACTCCTAATAATAACCCTAAACTCAAGATATTAAAGCGATCTCATTTGTGTTTAATTGTGTTTAATGTTAAAATTAAAATAACAAGGTAGGGGTCAACCGATTATCAGTGCTGATATTAAGCATTTTTATGGTTATCGGTATCGGTCACTTTCGAAACCGATTTGCAGACAAAATAATTTCAAAGCATTTTAAGACAGTTTTTGTTAGAGCCGTTGTTATTTTAATTTTCACATTAAACACAGTGAGATCTCTTTAATATCTCGATTGCAGGGTTAGTGAGGAGGTGAGATGCTGACCCAGGCAGCATTTCTGGACATCATCGTTTCAGCACGTGAACGTCATGCCCTAATATGCTGTCTAACAAGGCAGCTCAGTGGGATTTGAGACACATCCAGATTAACATCTGAATCTGACCTGTATATGCAATAGTTACATCATCACCACCATCAGAGCAGCCGCTCTGAAACGATACACACTACGATAAACACTAACAAACGAGCACATCTCTGTTACAGCAGAACGATATCTAGAGATTTCAATGAACGCCGCAAAATTACGCGTTTTCCAATGAATACACAATTCACTGAGCGACAAATACGCGTCAATATCGCGGCTGCTGTGCGCTGAGTGCTTTAGCAGGTTAACCGAGGCGATCAGGCCTGGATTAGCCCGGGTTCCGTGTGCTCACCCTGCGCTTTCTGTGTCGGGAAGAGCCGCTGCGCTTTCTCCAGGAACCTGCGCGCTTTCTCCGGCTGCGCGTTCTCCAGCGCTCCGAGCGCGATGTCGATGCATCGCTCCGCTTCGTCCCTGTTCACTTCCATCACTGAACTACTTAGAAACGCCAGATGATTTAATAAACACACGGAGAGCGCACCATTGAGCTGCGAATGCTGTCGGCTAATAATAACAACCGGTTCCTATGAGACGCCGCGTCGTGGGGTTTCCTCCAGGTGGCGCTCGCTGGCCCACAAAGCGCATCTCTCTATTGAAACCCATTCAAATCTCACTGGGTGTTTTGCTTTGTTGGTGACACGCTTGCGCTTAAAAGATTAATTATTTAAATGCATTCACTAAAATAATGTATACCTTACGTACAACTTTAAATCTACTCTAGCATCGCTTTGGGAATCGAGTGCATCGGACACGGCTGCGATTGGCTCAGTCCGATCAACGCTGAGAAAAGTAACAGGTTATCCAGCAGCGGTCCGGATTCATTTTTACACCTAAATAATAACAGAACAGCATGCAAATATACCGCAATTGCTGTTTCTGCCATGTAAATATATTACGAAAATATAAGTATTATTCTAAATTATTTTCCTTTTTATTTTTTTTTATTATTGGCTTCCCCCCTCATATTATCTATTTATATATGTCTATTTGCTGGTAAATGTTAAGAATCAACAACAATCAATTATTGTTCCTGGCCAATTAGAGACAACATGCAAACATACCGCAATTGCTGTTTCTGACATGTAAATATATTACGAAAATATTAAATAATATGATATATTTTTTCTAATTTTTTTCAATTTTATTGTATTTAAAATTATTTAATTATATATTAATTATTATTTATATATGTCTGTTTGGCGGTAAATGTTAAGAATCATGGCAATTATTGTTTCTGACCAATTAGAGAGAGAATTTGGGCCATTAACCCCTCCCATCTTATATTTAATGTTTCGAACCAACCCCCATTCTACCATCTTTTTCTATTTCTATGGATAACAGTCTCACCAGGCGAGGAATGATGACGTGTCCAAAATCAACATGCAATACGCGGAATAACGGTGGCATTTATATTGCATTAATGCAGAAAAATATCATGCATTTCAGAAATCATATATTAAATCTATATATAACTGTATATCATTTCCTTTCCTGGTTAAATGGAATTATTGGTGAGTAATATTAATTTGATCTTTATAGCAAGTAAGAATCAATATGCATTGGCCAATCTAATAATAATGTGTCATCATGTATGATCTTGCAATCATACGTTTGAATGCACGTTTAGAGGCATTTAAATCACAAAGTTTGATCTTAAAATTACTAGTGTCAGGCTATTGATTATCTTTGTCTTTATAGAAATGCACAGTAGATGGCGCTATAGTTCAACTATTGCCATTTCCATAGACAGGACGCAAAGATGCTTCTGAAGGGCATCTTTGAATAAAACACGAACCTGTTGCATGTACATGCTGGTGAAATGTGTGTGTGATCACAAAACACCATTATTATCCATTAACATTACTAAATCCTTAATTGTAAGTCTAAAAATCTTCTAAAACACTGATTTCTGAGTGTTTGATACATGCTCAAGCTTTTTTTGTTTTAGTAATATATAATACAATTTATAAACATTAGCTGCTCTCTCTTACATTTCACCAACACTCTGGAACACTTTATGACAGCCTGCATATAAAAACGTTTAGATATGAACTGGTGGCCAAGCGTTTGGAATATTTAACATTTTAAGGTTATTGAAAAAAGTCTTGTCTGCTCACCAAAGCTGCATTTATTTGATCAAAAATAGTTTTAAAATTGTGAAATATTATTGTTATTTAAAATAGCTGTTTTCTATGTGAATATCTGTTCAAATCTAATTTATTTCTGTGATCAAAGCTGAATTTTCAGCATCATTACTCCAGTCTTTAGTGTCACATGATCCATCAGAAATCATTATAATATGATGATTGCTGCATTTATTTGATAAAAAATACAGTAAAAATGATTTGCTTTTAAACAGCTCAAGAATATCTGTTAAAATTTTTATTTCTGTGATCAAAGCTGAATATAATCAGTCTTCAGTGTCACATGATCCTTCAGAAATCATTCTAATATGCTGATTTGCTGCTCAGAAACATTTTTTATTATAATCAGTGTTGAAAACAGTTGTGCTGCATAATATTTTTGTGGAAACTGAACATTTTGTTTTTTAGAATTCACAGATGAATACAAAGTTCAAAAGAACACGATTTACTTGAAATAGAAATTTTTTGCAACATTATACATGTATTCACTGTCACTTTTGATCATTTTAATGCATCCTTGATCAATAAAAGTATTGATTTCTTTCCATTTTTTATCTGTACTTACCCCAAACCACTTCATCACAGTTTCCATAAATACATTAAGCAGAAAAGCCTGTTTTTTAATGTTATTAATAATAAGCTGCGTGGGTCAGTGTGTTTCCAGCTTGTGATGTTGAAATGAGAGCAAAGGTCTGAATGATATCACTCAACATCATGCCACGTCAATATCAATATCATTATCTGTATAGAATCTTGTGGAATCACCACTATGTTCTTTGTATCAGTTGATCATGAGGTAATGTATTGCGATGTGTGGAAATTCACTTTTAACTGCCCACACACATTCAAAGATCTTACAATTACAAATTATGACTTCAGAAACAAGAGGATGTATCTTAAAGCACAAAAATAATAATACAGTTTAATAATCATAGCTGAAATACAGTCTTCAGACAGCTGAGGAATTTCTCACAAACTAGTGAGAAAATCTGAGACTGCAGAGACTGATTTCTGTTACACTGATCGAGAATTATACAGTTAATAAAATACTGTTGCCTTGCAGACTAATTTATAAGCACAGAGTAATTTCTGTGTTGATGAACAGACTGTGTGATCAGAAAACAGTATTAACTGTTAACATTGTTGGCTCTTTAATTGTAGGTACTGTTTGATAAATGCACAAGCTTTTCTTCCTTTTTTTTAACCAATATATAATATAATTTATAAACATTAGTTGCTCTTTCTTCCATGTTATTGAAAGAAGTCTTTTCTGCTCACCAAGGCTAATTCACATAATTTAAAACATTTATTCTTCAGTCAAACTAATAGTTAAAAAAATTATTTTAATGATATATCTGATATATTAATCTGATATATTATATAATATATATATATACAAAATCAGTAAATCAATAATATATATATATTCAGAATTGATTTTCTGATTATATATACATATATAAAATTATATATACTTATATATATCATTATATATATAATTTTAATTATATATATATGTGTGTGTAAAATTTTTTAATTATATATATATATAAAATGTATTTGATATTAAAAAAATTGATTTACTGATTTATATATATATATATATATATATATGTAAAATTATATATAATTATATATATCATTATATATATATATATAATTTTAATTATAAAAATTTGAAATTATATATATATATATATATATATATATATATATATGCATTAAATTTATCTGATATTAAAATAATTGATTTACAGATTTATTTATATATATATATATATATATATATATATAATTATATATACTTATATATATCATTATATATATATAATTTTAATTTTATATATATATATATATATATATATATTGTTGTGAAAAGTGACAAATCGATTCACTAAAATTAAGAAAATTTATGTATTTATTTGTCCTTCAGTCAAACTAATAGTTAAAAAAGTATTAAAATTATGTCTAATATATTAATTTTAAAAAAAAGGAAACTATATATATACATAAATATATATTTTGATTCAAAATAAATCAGTAAATTAATTCTGAACCAGTTCATTTTTGTAAACAGTGATAAACAAATCGATTCACTAAAATGACGTTTTTGATTAAATAAAACTTCTTTTAATTTGTTTGCTAACATCCATGGTTGCCCAGAGAATTTATTTTAATTTTAATTAATTCATTTATTTGACATGCCCTCAGATTTTTTTAAATTAATGGACAATATATATATAATACAATACATTAAATAAAGCCCCTTAGAGTTGATTTCTGACTCTGTAAAGCAAGGAAACCCTTGATGTAACTGTCTATTTCCAATCCTGCTACCAGTATATTAATATTTAGCATAATTTAGCACCAATATATAGTGATAATCCAATAACAAATCACATTTGACAATAATGAGGCGTGAAATGATGAAACAGTGGCCTGGCAGAGACAGCAGGAGCTCTCGATGATTGGCTGCATCGGAGAAACTCCTCGCCGGTGGGGTGAGCGAGTCTACCGTATAAATGAACCGGCTCCGGTGAGGTTTGGTTGTACGGGGATGCTGGTGAGAGCATAACGAGAACTGGAACATCAGATGAACGTCAGCCAATCAGAGCGCTCGCTTTAAGGTGGTATCAAACTCTCCGACCAATCAGCGCGCAGTATTTTAGGTATCTGCGACGGTGCAGCGCATCAACAGCAGCTGTTGGAGCTTCTCGCTTTTGATTTTCCTGCTCAGAGGCGGCTTTACTGAACCGGCTTCGTTCATTCCGCGTGTTTTACGTGCGCTACATTGTCATCAGCCGCATCAGTTCAGTTCGGTGAGTGTTACACTGTTGCTTCCGAACAATCCGCGGCGCGGCGCGCGGATGTGACCCAGTTAATTCTCGCTTTCTGCTGCATCCGCGTTTGTTTTTGTGCGTTATAACAACAGAAGCGTTTGTGTTTTTGTTGGCAGTGCTCATCAAGCTAAGTCATCATGCCTGACAGGGAAATCAAATCTCCAATCTGGCACCCAGAGCCCGACACAGTGGAGGACATGTTTGATCACACGTATAAAGAAAAAGAAGGGCCCAAACCTCCCACCATCATAGTGTGGAGAAATGTCATCCTCATGAGTTTACTGCACATCGGAGCTCTCTATGGACTCTACCTGTTTCCATCTGCACGTGTGCTCACATGGGTCTGGTGTAAGTATCAAGCAACGTTTGATTATCAAACCCCTATGAAAATTATGTCATAGTGGCGCAGAAAGCAAAAGGAGATGTTTAGCATAATATTCCCGCTGCACTTTTCCAAACAATGAAGATGAGATCATTCGATACAAAGACTTTTAAAGGCCTGCAATAGCTTTGTGTTATTGTAATGTGACCCTGGGCCACAAAACCCATTAAGTAGCAAGGGTATATTTGTAATAATAGTCAAAAATTCACTGTTTGGCTGAAAATTATAGATTTTTCTTTTATGCCGAAAATCATTAGGATATTAAGTAAAGATCATCCATGAAGCTATTTTGTAAATTTCATACTGTAAATGTATTAAAACTTAGTTTTTGATTAATAATATTGCTAAGAATTTTCCTACCCTAACAAACCATACATCAATAAAAAGCGTATTTATTCAGCTTTCATATGATGTATAAATCTCAGTTTCAAAACTTTGATCCTTATGACTGGTTTTGTGGTCCAGTGCTCTAATGTACACAAATTAGTCATGCTCAAGTAAATGACACGTTCACTCACTCTCTATTGATTTTAAGGTGAGACACTGCAGGTGAATGGGGCAAAAAAAATGGACTAATAGTTTTCACCTTATTTACCCAGTAGGGAAAGTTTCTTTTAAAGTTACTTCCTAAAAAAGTATCTAATTACGTTACTTTTTAATGCATTATGCTACTTTTGTGTTACATTTGCGTTACTTTTAAAATCTGGGCAGGGCTTGCTTGTTTGTTTTTAAAATAAAAACTTCTATTTTCATCAAATGTAAAAGCCCTTTCACACCAAAGTAAAATTAATCAACCTTAGGCTGAAGTAAAATTAAATTCACGTCTGTACAGTAGAACACTGTTCAATACTCTTGAACAATAATAAAAAAAAAAGCAATGAAGCACAAATGTAATTTATCTAAAGTCATTTTTTATTAGTATGGTTGAAATGGATCATCAAAGGTCATTGGTTAATAAAACTAGATTAAATACATAAAGAATATTTGTGTTATTTAACACTTAATAATTGCAGGTTTGCATCATATTCTGAGTTTGCATTTCACTGTCTTAATTCATTTTGATGAAGACTGACTTTTTTTTCGTATTACAAGCTTTCTAAAATGTTAGGTTTAGATATGCAAATGATGCATTATTTATTGAAATATGCACTTATTTGCATTACAAAAATCTGATCACTGGATGAGGTTGGTTTTAAAATTAATTTTTTTTGACATATTAGAGTTATTTTTGTCACTTAGAACGGACAGAAAACAATATTTTCACAATTTTGGGGGGAATCAAATGTATATAATCAAGCTAATTATATATGAACAAATGCCTCTGTAAAAGCCTTCAGGATATAGACGGGAACAAAAATGTAAAGTTTGCTTTGTAAGTGCTACTGAAGTGGAGATTTATGTCTCTGTGTAGGAGAATAAACTCATTTTGAGAAAACGGCCTTTAAAAATATATATTGTAATTGAAATCTATTGACACAGATGGATAAAATGCTGTAAAAAGAAATGCTTAAGAGATGTTTTCTGAAACGGGCGCATGAAAAAACTGTTTTGCCTGCAGTGTCTCCCCTTAAAAATCTTATTGGCTAATAGTGAATTTTCAGTGCAAATATAACACTACCTGATGTTGGTTACCCAACCTCAGTATGGCAAAAAAAATACCACTTTTGACATTTAGCTTATATTTGCAACTGCTTTACATGCCTAAATATGAAACATTTTATTCTGATTGAGAGCATCAGTATTAGTACCAGTGCTCCTAGTGATCAGATGCATGAGATTTTTAAAAATCATTTTTGCTCAAAAATGTTTCAAAAAAACAAGTTAAAGGATGCATTAAATTCAGTTGTATTGAACTGATTGTGTATTAAAATTGAAGATTGAAAACGAAGTTGTGTTTTGTGTGTTTGAAGTAATTTTCAACAGTTTATAACAGATGGCGTGTGTTTTTTGCAGTTTTCACGTGTTTCGTGTTCAGCGCTCTGGGCATCACCGCTGGCGTTCACAGGCTGTGGAGTCACCGATCTTACAAAGCGTCTTTACCTCTCCGGATTTTTCTCGCCTTCGGCAACTCCATGGCCTTCCAGGTAACAAACTCGTCCCCAATTCGGACCTCGCCAACTGCAAGACAGTTTGGTTTATTTGTCATGATTGCATACGTCGGTATAGAGTTGAAAGACTAGCAGTCAAGAGTTTGGACTGAAATTGCACGGGTGTAAGTTTGGGAATGATGTAGAGACCAAAACATGACGCAAACAACGTTTGAATTTCTTTTTTACAAAAACATTTGAATTCCAAGCATTTCAGCACAACCTTTTACATCAAGATATACTATTATAATTGTTATAGTTTGAACTTGATATAATTTTTATTTAATACAAAATGTTTTTGTCATTTTTTTTTTTTTTTTTTTTTTTTAATATGTCTGTAATTATTCAGTTTTATATATTTGTTTATTAAGTTTATTTTAGTAACTTAAACTAGCGAAAATATGAAATGTTTCCTTAACTAGCTAAAAATATTTTTTTGTAGTGTAGTTTCAACTTACTTAATATTTTAAAGTAACAAAAATGTTTTATTTTTTTTAATATTTAAATTATATAATATTTTTGCACATTTAGCTTCTATAATATGAAAATAAATTAATGAAGAGTAAATAAAAAATTCAATCAGTTTTTTTTTTTTTATAAATTCCTCCTATGAAGTTTATTTATCATATACTATTGATATATACTGTTATAATTGTTATTTGAATTTGATTTTTTATATTAATACAAAATGTTTTTGTAATTTTTATTAATTTTTGTTTTTTAAATATGTCTATATTTATACATTTTTATTTATTTGTTTACTCTGTTATTTTAGTAACTTAAACTAACAAAAATGCTATTTTTTTTTCCTTGGTAACTAGCTAAAAATATTCTTTTTCGTATTGTAATTTCAACTTACTTAATGTTTTATTTATTTTAAAGTAGCAAAAGTTTTTTTTTTTTTTTAAATATTTAAATTCTATAATATTTTTGTACATTTAGCTTCTATAATAACAGTGATCCAAACTTTTGACTGCTAGTGAAACTGTCATTTGTTAATTATGTAATGAAAATAAATTAATAAAGATGTAGCGTGTATAGAATTAAACTGAATTGCAATAGATTTTTGTTAGTCGTGTAAGTGTGACACACTCCATCTGCTCTCTCTGCTGTAGAACGACATCTACGAATGGGCGCGCGATCACCGCGTTCACCACAAATACTCCGAGACGGACGCCGACCCTCATAACGCCGTGCGAGGGTTTTTCTTCTCTCACGTCGGCTGGCTGCTGGTCCGCAAACATCCGGACGTCATCGAAAAGGGACGCAAGCTAGAGCTCGATGACCTGAAGGCCGATAAGGTGGTCATGTTTCAAAGGAGGTGAGTCTGAAATCACTTTAGATATCAGTCAGACTGCTGTTGATTGGCTGGAATAAACTAAGTTTGATTGAACTGTCTCAGATACTACAAGCCGTCCGTGCTGCTGATGTGCTTCTTCGTGCCGACGTTCGTGCCGTGGTACGTGTGGGGCGAGTCGCTGTGGGTGGCGTATTTCGTCCCTTGCCTTCTCAGATACGCGCTTGTGCTCAACGCCACCTGGCTGGTGAACAGCGCCGCACACATGTGGGGAAACCGGCCCTACGACAGCAGCATCAACCCCCGAGAGAACAGATTTGTGGCCTTCAGCGCTATAGGTACGTCTGATACACCGCGTGAGACCAGAGAGCTGCTTTCTGTGAGGGTCAAATGAGGCGTTTACAGTGTCAGCGCAACCTGCGGTCATTCTTTTTATAGTTTAGTTTAGTTTAACTTTAACTACTAATGGACTGCTGCCAGTTGAGTTCACAAAAAGTTCAAAGAGATAAAGCTTATATTTTTGGAGGAAAATGTGCTTAATTGTCATAAAAATATACAGTGGAAACCATAAGAAAACACAAATAAATGCTTCATTTTTATATATATATATATATTAGAAATGTTAAATTGTCAAAAAATGTCAAAAATCATGATTTTGGTTGTGCATTCCAATTAATTTCAATCAAATTGCAGTTGGGTTATTTTGATATAAACCAAACACTAACTAGCTAACACAATAAAAACATGACAACATGATTTTAGAAAAAAGAAAAAAATCTGTTTTTGCAAATAAACTCATTATTTATATATATATAATATTATATTATATAATTATTATATATATAATTATGCATTAATTTATAATTGCCTTTTTTGATCTGCAAATTCTTATATATCAAAAATATATTGTTAATATATTTTTAATATAAAAGAAATGCATTAATAATTATATATTAAAAAATGCAATTATAATTATATAAAAATGTATTTATAAATTATATAATTTCTATAATTTATTATATATAATTTCTAAATTGACTTGATAGAAACTTTTTTTTTTGCCAAATACTAGAAGTTCTCTGTTATATTATATTTTTGGTGTATAAAAATAATAATTATTAATATTTTATTGTTATTAGTAGTAGTAGTAGTAGTAGTATTTATATTATTTATTATTATTAATTATATATATATATATACACACACACACACACACACACACTTTATACATATAATTTCTGATTTTTCTTAATCTTACTTTTTTTTTTTTTTTTTTCCAGATACTAGAATTTAGTTTTCTGTTGTATTTAGAATACATTTTTGATGTATTAAAAATTATTATATACCGATATACAATAATAATTGTCATTTTGTAGGGAAATTTTACTGGAAAAATAAACGAAATAAATCTAAATGCTTATTTTTTGTTAGAAAAGTAATGAAATATAAGTATATTTAATTTCTCTCTCTCATACACGCATATGTGACCCTGGACCACAAAACCAGTCATAAGGGTCTTTTTTTTTTCTTTTTTTTTTTAACTGAGATTTACACATCATCTAAAAGCTGAATAATTAAGCTTTCCATTGATGTAGAACTATTATTACATAATTCTGTTTCATGCAAAATATTTTTTTACATGCGTAAGAAATGTTTAAATGATTACATATCAACACATGTATTAAAAATCACAATAGACAATCTAATTTCTTATATTTTGTATAACAGAATAAAAACACCCTTCAGGCTTCTCTTAAAATGTGGATTGAGGATTAATTTCCATTTTGACTAATCATCTCCTGGTTTGTTTTCTCAGGCGAAGGCTTCCATAACTACCACCACACGTTTCCCTTTGACTACGCCACCAGCGAGTTCGGCTGCAAAATCAATCTGACCACCTGTTTCATTGACTTGATGTGTTTCCTGGGTCTGGCCAGAGAGCCCAAGCGCGTGTCCAGAGAGGTCGTGCTCGCTCGAGCTCAGCGCACCGGAGACAGCAGCCACAGGAGCGGCTAACGGCCGCCGCTCATCCTAACGAACTTCCGACCTGAACACAGAAGGACAATCGGTCCTTCCAGTGACGGGGAGTTTCGACGCCGTCGAAGCTTCCGCTCTAACTTCATGTCAGACGAGAAATGTTTTCTTTCCCCATGACGCTTTAATACGGGGATCCGACCTGTTTGTGTAGCGCTTATTCAGATTTTCTTTCCGGCTTCCTCTTCTCGACAGCGGCTGTAGATATTTTTGTCGCTGACCCGCCAGTTTAGGAGCCAAACGCGGCGCCCGGCGACCCCGTCACCCTCCCCTGACCCTTTTTTGCGCACGCCTTACCAAATCTAGCTGTGCACTTTGGTAGAAATTAAATTTAAGTTGCACCTTACAGTATCTGGAATAGACCAGATGCGGTTGTAGTTCATAATTTAATATTGCCAAACTGTTGTATTGCCATACTTGCACAAATTGCTCATTTGGAGAAATGCTTGAAAAGTTGAAATCCGTATGATTCTCGATCATATTTTTTGAGCATTTTTGACCATGGCACAAATACGATGAGTCTTTTTGCTACTGCGGATTGAGACTAATTTAGTGTCTAACACAAATGCGTTGAGTAACATTGACTCGTAATTAATAATCATTTCAGTCGCTGACAACTACAGAGGACGTCTGCTGCCGGATTGAACGGTTCGGTTTACGTGAGAATGACAGCGTGTCTTGATTCTTGATTATTAGTACTGTAAAAATGTATAGTTTGAGTTTGTATTGTAATTAATAGTCTTATGGAGTCCTGCTTTAATGTTAGTGTTAGCATGCTGTATTAATACAGAACTCCCTTTTCTATCACAACATAATACAGACGGGCATATCTGCCGATTTACAGTAATTGAAATAGGTGCCAAATACGATGCCAAAAACCATCGTGTTGCATGCGAGCCGAAAGGGGGTTTTGCTCTAGTTGTATGTTTAATCAAACATAATGTATTTTCTAATTTTTCAGTGCTATTTTTTCCATTTTTTTTTTTTTTTTGGATTTTGTTTGACAAGTTGCTTGTGATTCAGTTGTTTGGTGACTTTAAAGCCATTTGGATTGTAGTTCTTTGAGGACTTCATACTGTATGCCGACGCCCGTTCTTCTCACACAGGACAGATCGCCTTATTTTCGCTCTGACACTTGTGACTCAAGATGCCAAAATGCGGTTGTGATATTTCTCATGCTGTTTGGAAGAAGGCTTCGGCTCTTAAAACTAATGTGATGTTCCTGTTTGCGATAACAGCCTGTAATAGTCAATAGACTCTTGTTTCATAATTATTGGAAATAAAGTCTCAAGCAAAGAGCTTTGACACTTTCTGACACACGTCTGAGTATTGCACTTCATTTCATACTGCTCTGCCAATTTAAACTTGATGTGTGTGTGTATATATATATATATATATATATATATATATATATATATATATAATTATTAATTTATATATATAGAAATTATAGAAATTAATACTTTTATTGAGCAAGGATGCTTTAAATTGATCAAAAGTGATTATAAAGACATATATAATGTTCTGTTCTTCTGAACTTTCTATTCATCAAAGAAACCTGAAAAAATTTTACTTCAGCTTTTTTCAACATTAATAATTTTTTTTCATATTGTTCCAAACCTGTTCGATTTGCTTTCTAAAGTGATTTAGTGAACACTGTCTGTGTTTCAAAAAGTTTGGGGTTAGTAAGTATTTTCTATTTTTATTTATCAAAGATGCATTAAATGGATCAAAAGTGACAGTAGAGACATTATTCTAGTAGTATTTCGACTTTATTCTCGTAGTACTGACTTTATTCTCAAGGTATTCTGACTTTCTTCTCGCGGTATTCCGACTTTATTCTCGAAGTGTTCCCACTTTATTCTCGCTGTATTCCCACTTTATTCTTGCAGTATTCCCACTTTACTCTCGAAGTATTCCGACTTTATTCCCGTGGTATTCCCACTTTATTCTCACTGTATTCCCACTTTACTCTCGAAGTATTCCGACTTTATTCCTGCGGTATTCCGACTTTATTCTCGAAGTGTTCCCACTTTATTCCCGTGGTATTCCCACTTTATTCTCGCTGTATTCCCACTTTACTCTTGCAGTATTCCCACTTTACTCTCGAAGTATTCTGACTTTATTCCCGTGGTATTTCCACTTTACTCTCGCAGTATTCCGACTTTACTCTTGAAGTATTCTGACTTTATTCTCGTAGTATTCTGAGTTCATTCTCGTAATATTTCAACTTTATTCTCGCAGTATTTCGATTTTATTGCCACAGTATTTCGACTTTATTCTTGAAATATTTAGACTTTGATTTGGAGTTAGTACAAATTTTTTTTTTTTTGTGGATCAAAAGTGACAGCAGAGACATTTATAATGTTACAAAAGATTCCAATTTCTAAATCTATTCTAAATTTATAAATGTTGTTCTTTCATATTTTCTACTCATCTGTGAATCCTGAAAAGTAAAATGTATGACATTTTCCACAAAAATATTGTGCAGCACAACTGTTTTCAACGTTGATAATAATCAGAAATGTATCTTGAGCAGCAAATCAGAATATTAGAACGATTTCGGAAGGATCATGTGACTGGAGTAATGATGCTAAAAAGTCAGCTTTGAAATCACAAAAATAAATTACATTTTAAAATATATCCAAATAGAAAGCAGTTAAAAAGCAGTAAAAAAATATTTTTAAAGGACTGTTTTTGCTATACTTTGAACCAAATAAATGCAGGCTTGGTGAGCAGAAGAGACTTCTTTAAAAACATTAAAAATCTTACTGTTCAAAAACTTTTGACTGGTAATGTCATTTGATAAAACAGGATAGAATGAGTTAAGCAAACCAGCTAACACTACAAAACATAACAGAATTAATCAAGTTGTGTTCATTTCCTTTCAGTTAATGATGTCACTTCTTAGGAAATAGAAAAAGTGCCATTCTTAAAACCTACAGATTTCTGAGGGAAAACATGGCTAAATATGTTTGAGCTTGTTTAAACCTCAAAAATGAACAACTTTCATCTGAAAGTCTGAAATACTGTAGTACTAGAGTAATAAGTTTTATAACAGTATTTTTATCCAAATGGTGGTACTAAGTAATTTAAATAGTACTGTTTTACCGCGCAATTTGCTTAACTTTGTATGGAGCGGCCAACTCGATTGGTCTTTTATAGCCCCTAGCTAGACAAATGTCAGTTATATTTAAACACTTACTAAACAAAACACTGACTAGATGTGTTTATAATACGTAAACTTAAAACTGACAAACCTTTAACTTACAAGGCCCGCTTTCAGGTTTTGTCGACGATGTGTCGTCCGTTGAGAATCCTAACGGGAAACGCTCGAGAGGTCTGCGGTTGCTATGGTTACCTTGCAGATGACCGCCAAAAAGAATCGATTCCACAGGTTGGAATCAAGGGGAATCAACTCATTTCCGCGATCATGTTCGTCCGTTTTAATGAACCGGTTCAATCTTCATATTTACAAGCTTCGTATTAGGATATCAATTATATAGACATTAATATATATATATATATATATATCAGTGGCGGCTACTGGTCTGTCAAATAGGGGGAAGCTCATTTTCGGCCTACATCATAAAATTGTCTATTTATTTATTCACAAGAATGTGCCTTATTGTCATAAGTAAGTCACAATGCAAACAATCGTAAAAAAAAAAAGCTTTAGTTTTATTATGCAAAATAGGATGTATTTTTCTTTTAGTCAGATGCTACTATATAGTATAAATATTTTGCAATTTAAATAAGGTTATTATGGAGATTTATTTATTTATAAAGTATTTTAATAGAAATATAAGGTTTCATTATGTTATGTTAAAATTTTTCAAGATTACTATATATATATATATATATATTAATTTATAGTCATCCTCCATGTTAATATTTAATGTAGTAATCTATATATATATACTGATTACTACATTAAATATTAACATGAATGAATGAATGAACGATCTAAAAAAAATATTAAACTCTGTAAAAGTGAAACAAGGAATGTGGTGTATAATTGTGTGATATGTATGATGAAAATCAAGCAATTTCGCCAAGCAAATATAAAGAAATAGGTTGCAGCAGTTTTTATTTCGACTCAACTTGAGAAATCCGCGATGGGACTGAGCGCGAATAGCTTCAGCGATTCCTTATAGTACAAAATCGCTGTCAGTCAAAAGGAGATGCAATCTTTCGACAGACCCTCCAATCATCACGCAGAAGCTCGGAGTCCAGGCCAGCCCACTCCTCATTTGCTCCTCATTCACCCCCAGAGACGCTGAGCGTCCGTGGGCGGGACATAATCGCAGCGTTTATCCAATGACCGTCTAGTTTCAAAGCACTGAAAAAAAACGTTCAAAGCAGCCGCATTGAAGTCAATGGACGCTGGGCTTCAACGGGGAAATGCACTGTGACGCTACGGGAATGTATGAGAAGAAAATCAAGTCAGCCGACCTGCTATATCTAACTGATTCTGAACGAACTCGTCTTTGAGATGAACGTTTTCTAACGCATTTTTAGTCAATAAAATGTTAATACAATAGTACATAATTTGACCATTAATTTTGTGACATTATAGGGGAAGCTGAGCTTCCCTTGCAGTCTTAAAGAAATCGCCACTGATATATATATATATAAGTATATATATATACATATATATAAGTGTAAACAACTGACAAACCTTTAGAATCAAGCTTGGAATCAAGTTCGAATCAACTCCGATTCATTTTCGCGAACATGTTCGTTTTAATGAACCGGTTTAATCGCTTTTTTAACAAAATGTATATCTTCACGTTTACAAGATTCGTATTAGGAAAAGACTCTTTCTAGGATCATGTTCACGTGATTTGGATTGGGAATCGATTCGCGCCAACAAATTAAAATTGTGCTCGAACTTTCGCGGTTACTAACATTTGTTGATTATAACTACGGAACTGTTTGTGTTATGTGATTTTAAATTTCCTTTTAAAGGTAGAGTTCTCTCTCTTAAATCTACCAGTTCAAAGTCTTTATATGCTATTCCTGCTATTAAATGATAATCCCATAGATTTACATTGACGGAATGTTTAAATGAGCAACACTCTTCAAACTCCAACTGACAAAATTCAAATCTAAACTCCCAGAATCCCTTGAGGCTCAATCAAGCTTCCCTTCTGTGTACTATTTCTAATCCATTTAGACTCATTTAAGCTTCCACTCTAATATTTCTAATCTATCTAGCTATCTAAATCATGCTAGCAACATCCTAATCATGTTAACAACATGCTAATCATGTTAGAAACATGCTACTAACATGCTAATCATGCTAACAACATGCTAGTAACTTAGTAATCATGCTAGCAACATGCTAGTTACATGCTAATCATACTAGAAACATGCTAACAACATGTTAGTAACATGCTAATCATGTTAGAAACATGCTAGTAACTTGTTAATCATGCTAACAACATGCTTGTAAAAAATGCTAATCATGCTAGCAACATGCTAGTAACTTGCTAATCATGCTAGCAACATGCTAGTAAGATGTTAATCATGCTAACAACATGCTAGTAACTTGGTAATCATGTTACAACGTGCTAGTTACATGCTACTCATACTTGAAGCATGGTAACAACATGCTAGTAACATGCTAATCATGCTAACAAAATGCTAGTAACTTGCTAATCATGCTAGCAGCTAGCTAATCATGTTAGAAACATGCTAACAACATGCTAATCATGCTAGCAACATGCTAGTAACATGCTAATCATGCTAACAACATGCTAGTAACTTGTTAATCATGTTAACAACATGCTTGTAAAAAATGCTAATCATGCTAGCAACATGCTAGTAAGATGCTAATCATGCTAACAAGCTAGTAACTTGGTAATCATGTTACAACGTGCTAGTTACATGCTAATCATGCTAACAAAATGCTAGTAACTTGTTAATCATGCTAGCAGCTAGCTAATCATGTTAGAAACATGTTAACAGCATGCTAGTAACTTGTTAATCATGCTGGCAACATACTAGCAACATGCTAGTAACATGCTAATCATGATAGAAAAATGCTAGCAACATGCTAATCATACTAGAAACATGCTAACAACATGCTAGTAGCATGCTAATAATGCGCGAAACATGCTAATCAGGCTAGAAACATGCTAGTAACTTGTTAATCATGCTAGCAACATTCTGGAAACTTGCAAATTATGCTAACAACATGCTAATCATGCTAACAATATTGTAATCAGCCTACAAAATTACAAGCAACAAGTTAACCATGCTAAAACATGTTAACAACATGTTAAATCATGTAAGCAATGTGTTAAATCATGCTAGCTGCTTTCATACTTTTAAAACTGCTTCAAACTTTCAGGCTAGGCTTTCTCAAGCCAACTTAGGCTATGTTCACACTTGTTCACAGTTGACAACGGCGCTTTTTTAGTAAAAAAAAAGAAGCTGGCAGCGTTGCAGCCGAGGGCGTCTTTTGTTGCTATAACAACAGCTGCAATCATATGAATCTCGAGAAAAGGGGAAGCTCGCTCTTGCGCTGGTGTTTTATTATTATTATTACTATAAAACACCGGGGGGAGGGGGACGGGATCGGGATCGGGATCGGGAAGGATCTGCGAGCCGAGACTGGAAAAACAACAATAAAATAAAAGTCTATCATTTCCATTTTTCTTGCTGTTCTTGTTGTTATGGAAACGACAGGTCTCGCTACTCGCTTGTCATTGGTCAGCTGTCGAAAAGGCGCTTGACGTAGGGCGTTCTTTTCAGAAAAGTTAAACTTTTTTCAACTTGAAAAGACGCTCTGAGCTGCAGAAGAAGACGCCGGCGGTGGTGTTTAAAAAAAGCGCTCATGACTTTTTTGAAAAGACGGTTTACTCCATAGAATTATAATGTAAAACAGACGCTGGCAGTTTGAAAAAAGACGCCAAGTGTGAACGTAGCCTTAAAGTTTGTTCTCAGACTTTGCTCATCTAGTTACGGAACTGTTTGTGTTATCATGTGATTTTAAATTTCCTTTTAAAGGTAGAGTTCTCTCTCCTAAATCTACGAGTTCAAAGCCTTTATATGCGATTCCTGCTATTAAATGACTGCAGATTACAGTGCTTCATTTTCAACAGGTCATTATGATGAAGTTCATGTCTGTGCTTGTCTGTCATTCTTTCTACAGCAGGTTGGGTTTGTGATGCATCTGTGCTGAATCAGCAGTCACTGCAGAAGCAATAAAAGCAATAAAACGGCTTCGTTTTATACAGACGAATAAATGTATTCAAATATTTCACAGATATTTCAAATATGTAAGTGGGGACAATAAACAACAAAAACGTTATGATGATGATAAAGGCTACAGCAATTAATGCAATTACTAATCAAGAGGCATTTCAGTGCCGTTTGGCCTCGTGTCAATACAGTGTGACACACAAACCCAGAACCGCAGCACCGTGTTATTCTCGGTCATCGCTATGTTACGTCATCACGGCGAAGGTTACAAGAGTTCACAACATCCCGGGAATTTCAACAGCAGATCAGCGTGAGCCAATCAGCAGCGCCGTATGACCCCTCCGGGCCAATCAGGGAGCGCCTCAAATACACTGATGAAATTATACAGCAGTGCTGAAATGAGACACGGAACGGCTGCGGTTTCACACACAGTCACATTCATTCACACTCATTTCATGTGGAAACTCATCCGGTGTGTCACCCGTGATAAATCCCAGCGGGGAAATCCGCAAAAATAGATATCGATTTGATTTATAGAGTTATAAATTAAAATGCAGTTTATCCATAAAATTCTACTACTGAATTTCATGCATTAGTATTTTTGGTAATAAATATTACATGAATATATAAACATTCAATATTTAAAAAATATATCAATATTAATAACAATAGTATTTTATTATTTTTTTGAATAATAAGATGGTTTGGTTTACAGCTCACATGATAAAATTGCAATTTCAGTAAGGATAAAGAGGAAAAATAAACGAGGGATGTTATGAATTATAAAATGTTGCTTTCTCGCCCTCTACAGGATAATCAAACAGGAAAATCAAAACTGAATTTAACTTTCATGTTTTGTTGATTTATGTGTGAAAAATGTGAATTTTTACCTTCAAAATCTTCAATGTTCCTTCACACCTGCGTCAGATCAAGGTTTTGAGGCTCATTAAAATTAAAAACAGGTGTGTTGGAAGTTTAGAACTTCATCTGTTAAATAACCAAGTATTATTCTGAAGAATTATGTTCTTGTAATTCTTTAAAAGCTTGATATGTTCCTTAATATGCCCTTAATAAAGTCAGAAAGTTGCACATTAAAAGAAAAGGCTGTGACACATTGAGCATTTATGAAAGGTGTGTGTATTTTTCTTCAAGTGTTTTCAAGCATGGAAGTTTTCACTCACGACTCTCAGTATGAATGGGTTTCATGATGAACACGGACAAACAACGGCACAACCGTGACGAGGACATATTCATAAAAAGGTGGGAACTTTTATCAGCTTAACTGTTCAGTTACATTCAGTTTCTTTGCTGTTAAAGCACTGAAGAAAGAAGAATCTCACAAAAACTCAAAAACATGTTTAGGTTGTATTTCACCTCAAAAATTTCATTTTAAATAAATAAGATTATTTTTTAGAAGTCTCATTTTTTAAAAAAAGTTTTACTGATCATCAATTAAGAGTAAAGGCAATTACAAAAACACTGATGCACAATGAGAATTTGTTGTTTCATTATGCTTAGTTGTCAAAATATCATCATGCAAAACAAAAACAGGCTTGTTTTTCTTTTTATTCTTTGATTTTTGGGTGAAATAAGACCCTGGACACTTTCTTGTCAGGTTTTATGAGATTCACACTCTCTTCAGTCCAAAGTCTTACAGAATTCAGTGCCATTCATCTTTGTTGCAATGGTTTGATTAACATCTAATGAAGCTCTGGTTTTTCTACAGGAGTGTTTGGAGGAGAAACCGCAACGCAGTTCAAGCATCAACCTCTCTATGAGCAAGTGCAATAGAAAACAAGCCTTCACCAAATCCACTCAAAAACATGGAATTCAACAGTCAGTCAATAATGAACCTTGTCCACTAACAATCAACACGACCAATAAACTACAGTTTTCTGCTCTCGCAATATATATATATATATAAAAAAAAAAACCTCATTCAGGAAACACAAATCTGTGCAAATCCCGTTCTTACATTCTCACTTTGAATTAAATGCAACAATTTATGCAAAAATGATTTTACAGATTATTTACACAAATTGATTCTGCTTGTTTTAAGACAAACGTTTGCATTCAATTCAATGCAGTTTATGCAAAAATGGTTTTACAAACAACTATGCACAGAAAATCATTCTGCTTGTTTCACCAAAAAAAAAAACGTGATAATTTACATGAATTTGTTTTAAAGCAAACTGTTGCATTCAGTTCAGTGCAATTTAGAAAATAATGTTTTTTTGTGTTTAATGACAAAGGCCTGTTCTTACATTCCCAAACTGAATTAAATGCAACAGTTTACACAAATTCGTTCTGCTTGTTTTTGTATTTTCAGGCAAACAGATGCATTCAATTCAATGCAATTTATGCATTAATTCTTTTATGAACAATTATGCACAGAGTCCTTCTGCTTACGCAGATTTTCACATTGAATTGAATGCAACAACTTATGTAACAATGATTTTACAAATGCATTGCACAAATCAGTTCTGCTTGTTTTAAGGCCTGTTTCTGGGTAAACCGTTGCATTCAATTCTATGCAATTTACAAAAGAATGCTTTTTGTTTACAAACAATTTTGTGTTTGATGACAAAGGCTTGTTCTTACATTTTCACAATGAATTAAATGCAACAATTTACACAAATTCATTCTGCTTGTTTTAAGGCCTTTTCAGGCAAACTTGTGCATTCAATGCAATGCAATTTACACAACTTTGCAAACAATAACTGAACTAAATGCAATAATTTTTGTAATTTTAGGTATACAGATGCAGTCAATTCAAGGCAATTTATGCATTAATTCTTTTACAAACAAATATGCACAAAGTTATTCTGCTTACGCAGATTCTCACATTGAACTGAATGCAACAATTTATGTAACAATGATTTTACAAATGCATTGCACAAACTGGATCTGCTTGTTTTAAGGTCCATTTCTGGGTAAAATGTTGCATTCAATTCAATGCAATTTACAAAAGAATGCTTTTTTTTTATTAACAATTTAGCATTTGTGTTTAACTAAAGGCTTGTTCTTAAATTTTCACACAGAATTGAATGCAACAATTTACACAAATTCATTCTGCTTGTTTTAAGGCCTTTTCAGGCAAACCTGTGCATTCAATGCAACACAAAGCAATTTAAACAAGTTTGCAAACAATTATGCACAAGTGCATAACTGAACTGAATGCAATAATTTACACAAATTGTTTCTACTTGCTTTTGTATTTTTAGGTAAACACATGCATTCAATTCAATGCAATTTATGCATTTATTCTTTTACAAACAATTATGCACAAAGTCATTCTCGCACTGAACTGAATGCAACAATTTATGTAACAATTTTACAAATGCATTGCACAAAACGGTTCTGTTTGTTTTAAGGCCTATTTCTTGGTAAACCGTTGCATTCAATTCAATGCAATTTACAAAACAATGTTTGTTTTTTTACAAACAATTTTGTTTAATGACAAATGCCTGTTGTTAGATTCTTGAATGCAACAATTTACACAAATTCATTCTGCTTGTTTTAAGGCCTTTTTTCAGTGCATTCAATGAAACGCAATGCAACTTACACAACTTTGCAAACGATTACACAAAAAGTGCATAACTGAACTGAATGCAGTAATTTACACAAATTAGTTCTGCTTGTTTTTGTATTTTTAGGCAAACATGTTGCATTCAATTCAATGCTATTTATGCATTAATTCTTTTAAACAGTTATGCAGATCACACTGAATTGAATGTAACAATGTAAAAATGATTTTACAAATGCATTGCACAACTCGGTTCTGCTTGTTTTAAGGCCTATTTCTGGGTAAACCGTTGCATTCGATTTAACACAGTTTATGCAATAATGTTTTTATGAATAATCCCATACAAAAATTCGTTCAGCTTGTTTTTAGGATGAATAAGGCCTACTGCATGGAAGGAAATTCCCAAACACACGAGGAGAACACCAGCAGTGGAAAGAGGTGGGATATTAACGCTGCGTTCATTCTTAAAGCACAGTTCAGCGACAGATCAAAACACAACCGTGAAGCGGATCTGCCGCGGGCGCGTTTGGAGTCACACGGCCAGTTTGTTGGCGATGGTCATGAGCACTTTGAGGACGGGCATGAAGGCAGAGATCTCGCTGAAGTTGCTGCTGGTCACCACCTGCGTGTGAACCTCCAGACCCTGCTGATAGTTACGGGCTCCCACGCAGCGGCTGATCTCGTGGAGGCCGCCGAGGATGCTGGGAGAGAGCTGAGGGGCGGGAAGCACACGAAAGGTTAATCTGGCATCTTAGAGACTAAAGAGACGGGAATAAACGTCTTCAACTCACCGCTTGGTCTCGCAGTTTGTCGTACAGACTCTCCAGACGTTTGGAGGCATCGTCCAGTTTGCGCTTCGTTTGCTGCAAGAAAGTTTATACATGAAATTAAAAAGTCCTGTTTAATTCACAACTTATTCTGGTCAGAAATCTGCAAACTTTCACAGGAAGAGACAGCTTGCGGCTTTATTTACACTGGCACAGAGTATTCAACTTTTTCAGACGCAGATTGGTTGCACACGTGTAAAACCAAAGTCCTGATTTTTTTGCAACAGTTATGAAACTCTCCCAAACGTGGTTTCATACATATCCTTCATTTTGTTTTAAGGGGAGACACCGCAGGCACGTTTTCATGCACCTGTCAAGTGTGAGATTTTGGGACTAGTGGAAAGAAAACATCCAAAAGGCACTGTTAGGTGTTTCTTTTATAGCACTTTTTCTATCTGTGTCAATAGATTTCAATTACAATACATATTTTTAAAGGCGTTTTTAAAAATGAGTTTTTTTCTCATACACTGAGTCATAAACTTTCCATTTTTTTTTGGTTCCTGTCTATATCCTGAATGTTTTTACAGAGGGATTGCATAGAATTTACTTGATTATATACATTTTATTTCTCCAAAAATTATGAAAATATATAGTTTTCTGTATTTTCTGAATCATGAAGTGACAAAAATGAGATACCCAAACTTCCCTCTGCAAAAAAAAAAAAAAAAAAAAAAGGACTCTAATATGTCAAAAACTGACTTTATCCAGTGTTTAAATTTTTGTACTAGAATACAAAAATGTTTGTAGGTATCAATGCAATCAATCAACTGGGTAAGGTGATAACTATTATTTTTTTCAAATAACAGTAATAAATAGGTATTAATGTTTTTTTTTTATTTAATATTGAAATCATTTTTTAAAAACTGAATAATAAATACGAAACTAAAACAACCTGATTCCACCAAATTCATCTAAGTAAATATAATTGTTGCAATTTATTTCAATTCAGAATTCTAGATCTATCTACTAAAAAACTTTTTTTTTTTAAAAAACGAATTAAAGAAACACCTGTGACAATGTTATTCATATCTATAGCTCACAAAACAAACATTTATCATGCAAAGTGCTGAAAATTAAAATCAAAGAATAAAAGAACAATTAAAGGTACCAAAGAAAAGGTTGTGAAACTGCAGATTAGATAATTATATATGCACATACTAATTAAACAACAAGTTAAAATAAAAATCACCCAAATAAGATTTGAAAACAGCTTAAACTGTTCATTTTGATACGCGTTATGCAAATCTCTCTTTGTGATTGGATGGGAAGTTTTCATTGCTTTTGTGCAGGTTTTGCGAGGGCTTTGTGCTGGACATTTTTCTTGGACCTGGCAACTCCGACGCTGGCAAAAGCACGATGCAGCCTATGATCCAATTAACCTAACTGACTAGAGCGCTAGACTGTACTTTGTAAACGCCCCGTCTCTCTGGACAGACATGAATTTGAATTTGTGCAACAATTCCAGACGGTTACACAAAGCCAACCAGTCAGATTAAAGTTTGCCAGATTGAGAAAGCTCTCGGCAAGTTTGCATGCAATATGTCTCGTGTGTGTGTGTGTTACCGGGTCCGCGGCGGCCAGCTGACAGCGCTGCACCAGGCTGCCGAAGGTGGTCTTGAGGATCATGTGTTCGGCTGGGATTTCCTTCTGCTCCACGCGCTCGGCAGGAAGCTGCTGTAAGGACTACAACACACTTACACTGTTATTATCATGCAAACACAAGCACATCTGATGGGCTCTGCCATGATGACCTCTGACCTGTACGCTGGGCTCCTGAGGGGCGCCGGGCGGCACCTGGACCCGATCCTGAGGAACGGGAGCCTCCGCCGGGAAACCCATCACTGGCGCCGTGATCGGAGCAGGGGGAGTGTAGTTCTCTGGCAGCTGAACACACACAAACACACACAAACATCATTCGGTTCAATGACACTCCAAGCAGTTTTGTTGACCATTTACTCAGACCATGTTTCCACCTGAGAGCCCAATAATGATGTAACGCATAACCTGTCCGTTTTTTAGTTTTTATTTATAATATTTATTTATTTATTTGCAATCACAGGAATTGATATTACAAACAGCAGCAAAAATATAACATGGAGAAGTCATGCATGCAATATGTGTAAATAATTTTAATGGAAACATTTATTGTTTTACGTTTTTGCGAACATAACATTAAAAATCCTTTGATTGTCTAAAAACCTTGAATTAAAATAAGACAAACAGCAGTTATTTTAACACATCACATCACCAAAAAAAATAAAAATAAAAACAACAACATGCAAATGCATGCACATTATATAAAAAATAAAATTCAAGGATTTCATGCAATCACAAAATTTCATACAATAAACAGCAGTTGTTTATTTTAAAACAACAAGAAAAAATATATATTTCATAAATGTTAATAATGAAAGTCATTTATTTGAGGGATTTTATGCAATCACAGAATCAGCAGTATTTTAATATAATGAAAATTCATAATATTTCATGCAAATGCATGCGATATTTGTAAATCATTTTACTGGAAACATTATTGTTTTATACTTTAGGGAACATACTGCAACATTCAAAGTGCTTTAATTCAGGGATTTTATGCAATCATTGAATTGTGTTATGACATTTGACATGATTTATGCAACTGTGTGCAATATATTGAGAAATTTGTACTCATCTTATTTCTTACTGAAACTCAGACAGTAGATCACGGTGCTTGCAACACCAAAATCATGAGTTTGATTCCCAGGGAATGCATTAACTGTATATTTTAAATGCTTTGAATTAAAGTGCAGAATGGAGCCAGATAGAGAAGCAGCATCATGGCAGTGGAAAACAGGTCATATTGTTTGCTGTTAAAGGCATTATTATTACTAACATCATTATGCAAACTATAAATACCTTTTTTTTGCGTTGTCCTGCACGTACAGCCGGAGGGTCGTTCCACCCGTCCTGAACTAAAGAGAGAATATTCACACAATTACAGCGGATCAGTCAACAAAACATACATTTACATTTAAATATAAATGCATGCATCAATAAAGCAGCACTAAAACATATCTAGACGCTCAGGACACACTTATAAATGTCTGAATGCCATTGCATCTTTACAGACTTTTTTGAGAGCGACTGAAGTGTCTCTGTAGCTTCTCTTTCTGTCTGGCTTACACTAGCATTCAAAGGTTTAGGGGTCAGTAAGATCCAGCAACGCTTACATTGCAAATAAATGCTGTTCTTTTGAATTTTCTATTCAACTGTGAATCCTGAAAAAAAAACGTATGATGAAAAATATTGTGCGGCACAACTGTTTTCAACACTTATAATAATCAGATGTTTGTTGAGCAGCAAATCAGTATATTACAATGATTTCTGAAGATCATGTGACACTAAAGACTGGAGTAATGATGCTGAAAATTCAGCTGTGCATCACAGAAATAAATTACATTTTCACATAGATGCACACAGAAACGAGCTATTTTAAATAAGAATAATATTTAACAATTTGTATTTTATAAAAACATTTATTTATATATATTTTTAAATTTAAGACTGGAGTATTGATGCTGAAAATTCAGCAATCAACTACATTTTAACATATTTACATGGAAAACAGCTGTTTGAAATAGTAATAACATTTTATTTTTTATTTTTAAAAATAAAAATACTTTTTTTTTTAGATTTAGAATTGTTTTATATTAAAATATTTGTTTTAAAAATATTTATTTTATAAAACTGCCACATAATTTTTATTTTATTGTATTTTTGATCAAATAAATGCAGCTTCTATGAGCAGAAGAGTTGTCTTTAAAAAAATCTTACCAACCCCAAACTTTTGAACATAGTTGTAGACATTTCTTAGTCTGTTTATATCATCATATAACGTAAGACTCACACAGCAAACTTAAAGTCAGCACTGAGAAGTCAAACAAACACTAGTGTGCATGAAGCTCAGAGAGATCACACAGGAAGCACATGATCAGTGTGCGAATATGCAAATTATTTATAATCAGTCAGCATTAAATATTAGAAGAGCCGAGTTTGGACTGCTGCTGTCCCTCTTAAACACACACACACACACACACACACAATATCTCTGCATTTAACAGTATAAACACACACACACACACACACACACACATCTCTCTCCCTGTCACCTTCCTCTTCTGTGAGGCACATCAGCCATGGGAAATATCCTGGAAATCAAACAGCAGGATCAATAGAAATACACATATGAGACACGGCTGTCTTCAGCGCTTCCTCCAGACGTCTCTGTATGTACCTGTCGGTGGAGGCGGGACATTGGTGCCACTGAAACTCATTGCCGCTGGCGCTCCAGGGCCGCCCTGAGGATACCCGGCTCCGAGAGGAGGATACGCCCCGCCGGGAGGAGGCACTTGTGCGTGAGGAGCGCCTGGAAACAAGGGCAACGGGCCGCCCGGCAGAGACGTGGGAGACAAGAATCCCGGGGTGGGAGGAGCAGGCATCATGGGGACGCCGCCAGGCATCATGGGACCCGGTGGAGAGCAGGGTGGCACTGAGGGACCCGCCAGGCTGGAGGAGGGCATCGATGGGCCAGACATGAAACCCACCGGACCTCCAAGGGGACCGGACTGAGCAAACGGCTGAGATGGAGGAAAACCTGCAGGAGCAAAACATCACAGGCAGACGGTTGAAATGTGTACATTAAATACGGTTGATTACAGGCATTATTATTATTATATTTATATATATATATACACTGCCACTCAAAAGTTTGGGATCAGTAAGACTTGTAATGTTTTTTAAAGTCGTCTCTTATGCTCATCAAGGCTGCATTTATTTGATCAAAAATACAGAAAAAACAGTAATATTGCAAAATGTTATTACAATATAAAATAATATTTTTTTATTTTAATGTACTTTAAAATGTAATTTATTCCTGTGATGAAAAGCTGAATTTTCCTCAGCTGTTACTCCAGTCTTAAGTGTCACATGATCCTTCAGAAATCATTCTAATATGCTGATTTATTATTAGAATTATCAACAGTTGTGCTGCCAAATTTTTTTTTTGGAACATGTGATACTTTTTTCAGGATTCTTTGATGAATAACAAGTTAAAAAGAACAGCATTTATTCAAAATATAAATATTTTCTAACTAAGTAAATCTATGCTATCACTTTTTATTAATGTAACACATCTTTGGTGTATAAAAGTATTAATTACTTTAAAAAAAAAAAAAAAAAAAGGAGAAAATTTACTAACCCCAAACTTTTAAACAGCAGTGTTTATTGTTAGAAAACCTTTCTATTTTAAATAAATGCTGTTCTTTTTAACTTTTATTGATCAAAGAATCCTGAAAAAAAACAACATTGATCATTCTAATAATAAATCAGTATATTAGAATGATTTCTGAAGGATCATGTGACACTTAAGACTGGAGTAAGAGCTGAGGAAAATTCAGCTTTGCATCACAGGAATAAATTATACTTTAAAGTACATTAAAATAAAAACCATTATTTTATATTGTAATAACATTTTGCAATATTACTGTTTTTTCTGTATGTTTGATCAAATAAATGCAGCCTTGATGAGCATTTAAAAAAACATTATAAGTCTTACTGATCCCAAACTTTTGAGCGGCAGTGTATATTGCAACTTAAAATTTATATATATATATAAATATATATATATATATATATATATATATATATATATATATATATATATATATATATATATATATATATATATATATATATATATATTTTTTAATTATATTTTGTGTGTTAATATTATTTCAAGGCTTCACTCTCGGGCCTTTTCTCTCTCAAACAGATGAACTGAACTTCACTGTTCTTTGCATAAAAGGTTAAGACTTCTTAAAAGTAAGCCAGCAATTTTTTTCTTTAAAGCTAAAAATTCACTGTGCTGATGAATCCAAAAAATTTTACTTTGAAAGCTGGAAACTAGCTCTTAAACCTGGCCCCAACACATCTAGACAGCTAGACAAACTGCAAAATACATCTTACACCTTATGATAAACAATTATATTTCTTTCCTATCCATATGAGATAATGTTTTCTACTGTTTAAGAAAAAAAATCTGAAAAAGATTCACAAAACGGCTCCGAAATCCTGACCTGAAACAAAAGATTCACCACACGCACACTGAAGCCCTGATCTCAATTAAATGATTCGTGATTCGTGCTCCTAACTAAAACAAAAGATTCACAAAACTGCTCCGAGGTTCTGATCTAAATCAAACGATTCGTGATTCACGCTCCAAAGTCCTGATCTGAATAATGATTCGTGAATCGTCATTTCAAATCAGGACTTGGAGTGCAGGATCGCGAATCATTTGACTTAGATCGGAACTTCGCCTATTGTGAATCATTTGATTTGAATTATTCAATCAAGAAATGATCCACAAACCCATTTCGCTCTAAATCAAATGATTTGCGATACACATTTTGAAGTCCCGATCTGAATAATGATTCGTGAATAATGATTCATTTCAGATCAGGACTCGTAGCACTGGATTGCTAATCATTTGGTTTACGTCAACATTTTGCGTATGGGTGAATCATTTTATTTGAATTATTCAATTCGCGAAATGAATCAAATGATTCATCCTGTTCTGCTCTAAATCAAATAATTAACGATTTGAAGTCCCGATCTGGAACAAATGATTTGTGATACACAATCCGAGTGTGAATCAGTGAATCATTTTGCGACGCAAAGCTCCATTTCACTATATGTGCTTTTTAAAATCATTACAAGCAATATTGAAATTCTAAATGAATGGCTCTTTTAATTGAATCTGGCTTTTGCTAGTGAATCGCTTAAAATGAACAATCGAGTCACGATTCTGAATCAATCGGAGCGGAGCAGTACTTTAAGCACCCTGATATATTTCTTGAATACTCTGATTGGATGTGTGAGACATCCGGGATGATGCCGTTTGTATAAATATCACTATATCTTAAAATGAATAAAGATGAGAATGCTTTGGTAGAGCATCAACTGTGTGTTTGTTCATTCATTCTCCTGGGCCTGTAAAAATCTGGAGTAGCGTGGCAAAAATACATCTTTGGTCATGGCAATAAATTTAATTTTAACCTATATTCACATCGAAAACAGCTGTTTGAAATTGTACAAATATATCAGAATTTTGTACTGCATTTTTGATCAAATAAACACAGCTTTGGTGAGCAGAAAAGACTTCTTTTAAGAATCTTACCGACCCCAAATGTTTACAGGTCAAAGACGAAGAAGGGTTTAAGCATGAAAACAATAAGTGTAATGCTGCTTTAAATTACTGTTGTTTTTCCGAAAAAGAATTAAAATCTTCGGTTTCATTTATTTGCATGTTTGTTTTCGTTTTTCTAAGCAAAAAAATAAATCTCATACATTTTTTCCCTAATTTACTAATTTAATGTCATTCAGTGTAACAATCTTGTCAGGCATATTTACTACAAAAATCCATTTCTGACATACTGTAATAGTTGTAATTCTATATTTTTTACCCATTTGCCAGTAAGAACTTTTTACTCATTTAAAACAATAAAATTGAAAATATGCTCTCTTATTCTTTTATACATTTTAATATGTACAAGTCAGAATAAGCACGTTGTTTGACTTTTTACATAAATATTGTTACACTGAATGACAGTTTCAACCAAATTTGATTCTCCAAAAGCTTATTTCAAACCTTAAAAGTAGACACTTCACTTACATTTAATGTGCTTTCTATGGACATAAATTTCTTTTGATGTGGACAACGTCTTTGAGCTCTATACAGTAGTGTGTTGATCAGTATTGAAATGATTGGTGTGTATTTTGATTGACAGGTACCGGAAGCTGTGGCGGGGTGTTGTGGGTAGGCGGGTCTCAGGCCTGGACGCGATGCTCCGGAAACAGGAGGAGGAAGAGGAGCAGCAGACTCCGGCCGCGGTTGAGGAGTGAAGAGACGGGGCATCGGCTGCTGCACGGGCTGGGGCATCTGAGGATGAGCCGTGGACGCGCACGGCCCCTGAACACACATTACAACACATCAACACATGCCTAAAATAACTACTGGATTACTGGTTAACCTCATCCAATATGTCATGATGTAACTGGAAAAATAAGTTTCAGATGTGCTAAAATAACTAAAACTTAAAAAAGAAACCAAAAAAAAAAAAAAAACTTTGATTTACAAATAAAAAATAAACTAAATTAAAAATAAAGCTAAATAGGTTTTTTTTTTATTATTTTAAATATTTTATATTTTTATTGAATCATTATTTGATATTTTAATTTAATTTTTAAAAAGGATTTCTATTAGTCTTTTTTTGTCATAAAATAACAAGCACAAAAACTGAAGATATAAAAACAAAAAGCTAATCCAAAATATGAATTAATACTATAATAGAATGTAAATTATACTAAAGTAACACTAGTTAAGAAATTACAAAGACAAATTTGTATCTTTGGAATACCATCATTGATTAATCATTCACAATCAAACTATAATCTTGTTCTGCTCCAACAAAACTCCCTAAAGACCACACACACTCCTATTCCTGTGCAAACAGCAGACGCACACTGTATGCCGCCTCGACTTTCACAACATCCAATAAAAAGAGGTGCAGTTTTATCAAGGCCATCAGAACGCAAATAATCTCTGCTGATCATCAGCATACAGCATGCACATCATCATCATAAAAGCAGATCACCTGTGTGTGTGCTGCGGGAGTGTGTGTGCTTGCCGGTGCTTTAGCGCCTCCTGCTGGCGCAGACGGCTGCGGTCTCTGCAGGATGTCACCCTTGGCATGTGACAGTCGCTCTCTCAACATCCGAACACCAGCCTAAAATTCACACAAACACACACGTACAGAACATGCTTACTACCAATGTTTATATTTCTGAATAATAATAATAATAATAATAACTATTACTGTTTTAAGTTATATTTTTATATTATGCTTTTTAAGTTATTATTTTATTTATTAAACTATAACATTTACTCATACTCAAATATATTACTATAGCAATAAAAAAAAAAATACACCGTACAATAAATTAGTATTAAATAATAATTCATATTATTTTGTAATTATTTCTATTTTATGAAATTAAAAAATTTAAATAGCAATACTACTTCTGTTCTGTAAAATAAAAATTGAGTATTTAATAATAATAATCACTATTACTGCTTTAAATATGTTTTAAAATTATTTAATTCATTAAACTATAAAATTTATATACAAATTTATAACTATAAAATAGAGTAATTAATACTATAGAAATAAAAAATTACACCGTACAATAAATCAATATTAAATAATAACTAATATTATTTTGTAATTATTTCTATTTTATGAAATAAAAAAAAAATGGCAATACTATTACTGTTCTGTAATAAAAAAAAAAAAAAAAAAAAAAAAAAGAGTATTTAATAATAATAGTCGTTATTACTGTTTTAAATATTACACATTTTAAATTATCATTTAATTTATTAAACTATAACATTTACTAAAATGCACTAAACAATATTACACCGTACAATTTAATAGTATTAAATAATAATTAATAAATTATAAAAGCAATAATACTACTGTTCTGTAAATTAAAAATTGAGTATTTATTAATAATTAATAATAATAATAATAATCACTATCGCTGTTTTAAATATTATGCTTTTTAAAATGTACTCAAAGTAATGTATTACTATAGCAATAAAAGTATTACACCATACAATAAAATAGTATTAAATAATAATTAAAATATTTTTTAATTATTTCTATTTTAAAGTAGCAATAATAGTACTGATTTGTAAAATAAAAAAATAGTATTTAATAATAATAATATTCTTATTATTTTTTATTATTATTGAATTATTTTACTAACAATAAAAAAAGTAAAGAAATATATTACTATAACAATAGTATTGCACACTGCAATTAAAATTAGTATTTACTCATAGTTATTTTATTTAATTATTTAACTTTTATTTTATTATAAGCATTCTATTATAATTCAAAGCAAAAATTCAAATAAAAATAACAGCACTGTATTTTAAAATAAAATTAATAATAATAATAATTTTACAGAACAATAAAACATAATTAAAAAAAAAAAAGTATACTATAAAATATACTATATATACACACATATACATATATATACATATATACACATATATTTATTTATTTATGTCTTAATTAATTTTTTTTTATTTATTTTACTTTGTTGAAAACAAAAAAACAAACAAAAAAAAAAACAAAAAAAAAACGAAAGCTGGACTGCTGGAAATCATGAGTTGTTCACGTGTGAAGTACACATGTGTGTGTGTATTAGTGTGTGTACCTGGTCGGAGGTGTCGGGCAGGTAGTTGAGCGCTGAACTCAAGCTGCCCTGTGACGCCAGTATGCTGGAGTACTGGATGAGCCTCTCGGTCAGCGCTGAGCTCTGAACGCAAACCTCGCCGTTACGCAGACGCTCGATGGACTTTCGCAAGATCATCACCTTCTCCACCAGATCCTGCAGACGCACAAGAGCACAGAGGTCAGCGTAAGACAGCATTCACCTAATATTAACGTGAAAGAGTGAGCGTGATCGTGACCTCCAGCGCGAGCGGAGACGAGCAGTCTCTCTGGGACGTCCAGCACTCCACCAGACGCTCGATGTTCCCCGAGCAGATGAAGCACAGACAGGCCTGCAGACAGCGCTTCTCTGTGCCTTCAGCCTGCAGACGAGAGCCCAGAGTATCTACACAAACACACACAGAGAGCTGTCAATCACTCCAGACTCTGAGCTCTGATTGGACGAGCTGCATTCAGAGCTCTTATATAATAAAGATTATTACGAAATTTGATTACACTTGTGATGTTCTTACCGCAGAGACGAGCGAACTCCTCCGGGTCAGCGTAGGTCAGCAGGGCCGCCAGCGCCTCCTTCCAGTTATCCAGCTCACAGCTCTGGACGATATCACGCCAGTTCTGGGTCACCACTGATGAGATCAGCTGACGAGGAAAAATAACAAATTAATACAGCCATTCGTTTGACTTTCCCAAAAATAATAATAATAATTATTATTAGTAGTAGTAGTAGTATTACTGACAATAACAGACTAATAAAAATAGTAACAACAATACTAATAACAGCAACAAATTAGTATTTTAATAATAATAAACATCATAATAAAAATAATTGCTAAAATTAATACTAATTAATAAAATAATTAATAAAGTAATACTAACAACAGCAATGTAACAGTATTTTAATAATATTAATTTTTAATATTTTTTATTATCATCATCAATTTTATTATTAAAATACTATTCATTTATTTTTGTATACATAATAATAGCATAATTAGTATAAATAATAATAGCAAATAAAAAATAAATAAAAGTAAAATAGTAATACAAAAAATAAGACATATAATGACCAGAATATGAATACTAGTAACAATTATTATTTAATATTTAATAAGAATTTAGAAAAATAATTAAACAAAAAGTTATTATTATTACTGACAAAAACAGAATAATAGTAAAAAGAATAACAACAATACCAATAACAGCAACAACAATTTAACAGCATTTTAATATTATTATTATTATTATTATTATATATCACCATTATTATTAAAATACTATTCATTATTGCTGTCGCTATTATTAGTATAAATAACAGTAGTAAATAAATAATAAATAATAAAGGTAAAATAGTAATAAAAAGAATAAGACAAATAATGACCACAATATGAACACTAGTAACAATAACCACAATTATTTAATATTTTAATAAGAATTTAGAATAACGATTTTTTTTTTAAGAAATTCTTCTTTTTATTATTATTATTATTATTATTATAAGTATTAAGTTTTAATTATTATTAGCATTATTGTTATTTTAAATATTGTTGTTGTTGTTGTTATTAGTTGTCTACTTATTATTCATTGAATAATTTTTGTTATTATTATAATTTAATCATCTTTTTATAATCAATAATAACCATAATAATATAAAGAGTAATAAGAATACTAACAACATAATTCATTTAATACTTTAATAATAACAACTATTGTAATTATTATTATTATTATTATTATTATTAATTTAGTATTCTAAATAGTATTGTTATTGTCATTATTATATTAATTAACATTATTGTTATTTTTATTAGTAGTAGTACTAGTATTCTTATAGTAATTATTATAATTTGTTGTCTTATAGTCAATAAGACAACGACAATAAATAAACATGCTTTGTGTAAGAAACAAAATTATTATTATAATTATTATATCATCATCATCGCTATTATTATCATATATTATAATCAAATACTAATCATTTGTTGTTGCTATTATTAGTATAAATAATAATAGTAAATAAAAAATACCATATCACCATAATATTCTTTATCAAAGATTTTTTTGATTGCTTCTATTGTCCACTTTTGTAAGTCGCTTTGGATAAAAGCGTCCGCTAAATGTCTAGATGTAACTAAATAAATAAGCGTTACCATAGAGATGGGAGTGAACACTGATACAGTTTCCACTAATGAATCTGAACTAGAATGACATCATGCACAGATGATAATTGTGACAGGCGGTTACCATGGAGATGCTGTTGGTCTGTCGGTTGAGGTATCGTTGCTGGGTCTTCTTCAGTAGCTCCTCCCCTCCGCTGATTGACAGGAGGATGGCCTCGGCGAATCGGCCGTCGTTCAGGCACAGATCCACCGCGCCCTCGAAGTTCCCCACCAACAGAGCCTGACTGATCAAACCGTCCGTATCTGCTCAACACAGCACTCCATTAATCTCTCAGCATCAAAATCATAACGTTATTAACACGCATGTCCAATGGAGACGCTCACCTGAGGAAACTGGGATCTGGAAGGGCTCTTTGTTTTTCTCTTTCTTTGGTATTTGACTAAAGAAATCAGCAGGAGACTCACGGCCGGACAAACCGTCCGCAGCGCCGCCCGACTCGTCTGCTCTCTGATTGGATCATTCAACATCAGGCAGATTAAAACATGAGATATTAGCATGCATGTGCTGATAGTAAAACACAGCTGAGACAAACCTGATCAGAAAGCGACTGCATCTTCTCAGCCAGATCATTCACATCTAAACCGTTCGGATGAAGCTTCCTCCCCAAACACGCTGAGATCTGCAGAAATAGAGATCAGAATCATCACAAAACTAGAAACACAGTGCGTAAGTCATATGAGCGACTGTTATGGTAAAATAATGCATGATTTTATCTCTTGATTAAAAAAAAAACATGCATTATTTCATCAAAAGTCCTTTTTTATTCCTCTTTTAAAGATTTTCATTGCAAAATATCTGAAAAGTAATGAGGTGGGGGTAAGATGTGCCAGTGGGTAAGCTGTGTCACTGTCTTAGTCTAGAAAATGGCATAATGTCTCCTGCATTTACAACAAATGTTTTATTTTTATCGGATAGCTTCAGTAAATAGGTGGCACGGTTTACCCCGCTCTCCCCTAATATAATGACTACTGAATGTAGTTTGACGGCATTTCACACCTTTCTCTGCAGCTCGTCTTTACTGAAACCCAGCAGTCGCAAAAACTTCAAACGCGCCTCATCTTCAAAATTAACCTGTGAAAAACAGAACAACAAATGAAACATCTCCACAGCTAAACAGTCATGCATTTTATCTGAAACTTATATATGCATCTGTTCTCAAAGCAAAAAAGTTTTGTGGCTTTTAGTATGAATGTGACAGATTTAAGATCATCTGTATTCTCTATTTCAGTATTTTGAACAGTACAGTGCTTGCAACACCAAAGTCATAGGTTTGACTCCCAGGGAAAGCATGAACTCAACATCATTGTCATTTTCTGTCTAATCAAATGCTCTCTGGAATCTGGAATAAAAACAGAAATCGCAATATAGCATTCTTTTAAGACTAGACTTATTAACAACAGAGAAGCTTTAAAAGCTCCCTGATGTTTGATGGTTTGGTGACAAAAATCAAGAAATTAAAAGTCATAAATATTAGTATTTTTACAGTGGCAATATAAAAGGTACTTATTAATATTATTATAATATTTTTTTATTAAAAATGTTTTTTGTTGTTTTTTTACCGTGAAAAATATAACAACTGTATTATTATTTTTGTACTTTTTAAGATTTTATTTAGCAATACCTCTTCTATATTAATAATAACAACAACATATTGACCAAAATGTGCAGTTCTTTTTTTTTTTTTTTTTTTTTTCTAATTAATTTAGAATTTTAAAATCACAATTTTCTATGGAAAAATCACAAATAGATTTTGATTCGTGCAACCTTACCCAACATAAAAAATAAAAAAAAAACGCAAAATCTGTATCTGAAATTGATCATTATGTTCAGTTTCTCAGACTTCATATCTTTCCACACATTTTGCATCTCAAGGAAATGTATCTTGACTTAAGGATGTGTAGATACTTATATAAAAAAACAAAAACAGATACAATATATTTTCTTTTGAAGTGCATGCAACATTTATTTCCATGCTTTACCATGCTCATTTCAAAGTTTTTTAGGCATTCATAGAACAAATTAAGACGTTCAGACCTGCAGAAACCCTGAAACAGTAACACATTATATCGATTTGTGACCATGGACCACAAAACCAGTCATAAGGGTAATTTCTTTTTTTTTTTTTTTTTTTTTAAAGATTTCTACATAATCTGAAAGGTGAATAAATAAGATTTTTATATTTTACAATATTTGGTTGAGATACAACTATTTGAAAATCTGGAATCTGAGGTTGCAAAAAATTCAAAATATTGAAAAAAAATCACCTTTAAAGTTGTCCAAATGAAGTTCTTAGCAGTGCATATTACTAATCAAAAATTTTGATATATTTACTGTAGGAAATTGACAAAATATCTTCATGGAACGTGAACTTTACTTCATATCCTAATGATTTTTGGCATAAAAGAAAAAATGTTAATTTTGACCCACACTATGTATTTTTGGCTATTGCTACAAATATACCCGTGATACTTAAGACTGGTTTTGTGCTCCAGGGTCACATTTAAGACAGTGTTAACTATGCTTTTCCTCAGGTTGAATGAAGCTGGGTTTTATGGCGTCATCAAGAAAGAAAACAAGAATTTTCTGTGCACTATTTCTGTGAATGTGAATGTCTGTACCATGAGGAACCTCCATATGTCCTGCTCGGCGTCAGAGGGGGCGCTCATGACCTTGCTGTGGCAGTAGTTGGTGAAGGATCCGGCCTGCAGAGCGGCCTGCAGCTCAGCCGAGCGCTGGAGGAACTCCGTCTCTGTGGTCACCTGACTCACGTGCACCTGTCGCTGGATCGGCTGCGCCGTCTGCTGCTGAGGAGCCACTTTAGGGTTCTCAAACGTCACCAGCTTCCCTCCGAACTGGAGGAGACACATGTGAGTAGAGACTCGTAGGACATTCGAAACAGATTTTTCGAAGTCTCTGGAATACTCACAGCGAAAGACGCGCCTACGGGCCTCCGTACCCACTTGGGCGGCTTTTTCAGAGGAGGGATGATGGTGGTTTCGACTGTGGGTTGAGGAACCTGCAGAGGAGGAAGAGTCTGACCGGTTCCAAACGGGTCGTTGGTGTCAAACGAAGCTGAGATCTAAGAACAGAGAGACATACAAACCATCAGGAGTCAGTGATGCGATCGTCATTCCTCAGAGAAAAGCAGGTTTAATGTTCTCACCTGGTCCACTGTGCTGTGCTGATGTTGCTGAAGACATCCTCCCATCACAGAGTACACGCTGATCCGCCCATCAAATGATGCGGCTGACAGGAGGGCGGGGTTACGAGGACACCACTGCACATCGAAACACCACTGATTGGCTGTCGGCAGCTCGTAAATCACCTAAAACGAGAGAGACGAGGCATGATGGTCAATACATGTGAAATGTGAACTAAAAGTACCACAAACAATATATTTCTATGATTTGATTGTGGTAAGAAGCTGTCTGAGAAAAATATTAAAATTATAATTAAAAAAAATATTATTAAGTTATTAAAAAAACTGGTATTGGTATTAATAACATTGGATTATGAATTGTAATAATTATTGAAATAATTATTAAAATTAGTATACTTGTTATATTAGTTTTGGGGTTTACTGTATTATCATTATTTATTCTATATTTTAATAATAATAAATATTTTATGACACATTATATATAATAAATATGTATGTTAAATTGTCCTAGAAACAATGCATTTTAATTTTATTATATTTTATGTTGTTTATTCTATAATAATAATAATAATAATAAAAATAGATTTTATTATATTTTATATATGATTATAAACTAATATAAAATGCATTATTATATTCTGTATAATTTAACATATTTAATTTAGTAATATTGGTCTGTGAAAATGAATCTCACAAATATCAAAAATATTAAGCAAACAAAAATGACACTGTAGAGAACTTTAACCCTAATAATAATAATCATCATCATCATCATCAATGTATATTTTATTACATATTATTTATAAGAAAATAATACAATGTTTTATTTTTATAATAATATATAATTTAACAGGATCTAATTAATTTTTAAATATTAAAAAAGTAAACTGTAATAAAATTACTTTTAAACTGTAATCTTTTCTTAGTTTAAGGTTTTTATTTTGTTTGTTAATACTGTGTCTGTGAAAATGAATTTTTAATCACGTAAAAATGACACCGTAGAGGCCTGTAACAGTACAGCATGGTTCTAGCAAAATCAAAGTCAAAGGTCTGATTCTCAAGAAATGCATGAACTGATCATATGCATATTTTGAATGCAATACAATTCAATTAGAACAGAAGTGTCTCACAAATGCACAAACGTAAAAAACGCACCTCTCCGGTGTTTGGGTTCCAGCACATGATCCGGTTGTCTTTGCCGCTGCTCAGAAGCAGCTCTGGATCGGCTTGACTCCATGAGATGGACAAAATCCCTCTGGAACATTGAAAGAACGTCACACGTGTGCAGGAGCATCAAAGCAGCTTCTGTGCAATCTGACAGGGTTTGAGTGAATCTCTACCTGGTGTGATTCTCCAGGACTTTGAGAGGTGAGGTTGCAAACCGGAGATCCCACATCTGTATGACAGGAAGTCTGTCGTCCTCTGACGCCAGAACCAGCTGAGTGGCCACATCTGGATGCCACAACATCCCAGAGCAGTGCATCTGACATACATCACACAACATGTTCAAAACGTGTCTTTTATGTCAACTGCTTCGCTTAGTAAAGAAAATCAGAGGCTCAGAGGCAGAGGATGTTCTTACTCTGTTGCTGTGGTCACTGATTTTGATGATGGGCTCGTTCTTCCTCAGATCCCAGACGACGGCTTTCCCGCTGGGGTTTGCGGATGCCAGTATGTGCTGCACCTGACTGTTCCACGCCACCACGCTCACGTCCTCCGCCGGCTAACACACGCACAAACACACGGACAGAACCGGCACAACACCTGTGACTCCACTCGAAACACTCACCGATTCATTAATGATTACAAAACCGTCCAAAACCCAGAAAACAAAGGATTGCAGAATTGTTTTTAGGTAGTAACCCATTGTTCAGGAAGCTGAACTTTACTAAGAGAGCTTTAAGAAGAGGTTAATCAAAACCCAAACCATAATAAAATACAAATATTTTAATATTTAGTGACCTCATATGCAGATATATACCCATTTAGCCAATCATTATAATATTAAAATATATTCAATTAAATATTTAGTGACCTCATATAACAATCTATAACCATTTAACCATCCATTACAATATTAAAACACGTATTTTTAGATTTGATTACCTCATATCTATAAATTCTGATTTAGACATTTTAATATTAAGATACAATGTTAATACATAAACGCTGAACAACCAGACACCCATTCTAATATTAACATATTTATTTTACTATTTAACTACCTCATTTAGACACTTCTAATATTATTAAAAATATTTATATTAATATTTAATAACATCATATATCTATCTATAATCTTTTAGACACACATTATGTTATTAAAACATACATATTTTATTATGTAATGACGTTATATATCTATCTATATCCATTTAAACACTAGTTACCTTATTAAAAATATTTATTTTAATATTTAATGACCTTATATATCTATCTATACTCTCTTAGACGCACATTATAATATTAAAACATACATATTTTAATATGCACTGAACTCATATATTTATCTATCCATTTAGACAGGAGTTATATTATTACAAATATTTATTTTTTAATATTTAATCACCTCATATAGCTATCCATACTCTTTTAGACATCCATTCTAATATTAAAATATATACATTTGAATATTTAATGACATCATATATCTATATATACCCATGCAGACAGCCATTATAATATTAAACATACATATTTTAAAATGTAATGACCTCATATATCTATCTATATCCATTTAGACACTAGTTATATTATTAAAAATATTTATTTTAATATGTAATGACCTCATTTATCCATCTATATCCGTTTAGACATACATTATAATATTAAAACATACATATTTTAATATGCAATGACCTCATATCTATGTATATCCATGTACTCACTAGTTAATGATTAGTATTTAATTACATTCATCTTATGCATTATAATACTAAAACATACATATTTTATCTATATCCATTTAGACACTAGCTATAATACTATATTAATATTTCTCTTTGTATTTATATATCTCTCTTTACTCTTTTAGACACCCATTATAATATTAAAATATATTTTAATATGTAATGACCTCATACATCTATCTACACCTACTTAGACATTCATTATAACATTAATTAGGGCTGTCAAACGATTAATCGCATACAAAAAAGGTTGCATAATATATGTGTGTGTACTGTGTGTGATTATTATGTATAAATACAAACACATTCATGTATATATTTAAGAAATAATCATAAGTATATTAATTTATTATAATTTGTATATAATTTATACTATATATACACAGCACACACACATATATCAAACAAACTTTTTGATTAATCGTTTGACAGCCCTAAAATATATATCACTATTTAATGACCACATATATCTATCTCTACCCATTTAGACACCCTATATAATATTTAAAAATATCAAGTAATATTTAGTGACATGCACAAGCACACAGCTAAAATCACCAGAATTTTTGTGACATTCCAACAAATCACTAGCTGAAGATGTGGAATTCATTACAGACTAAAATCAATCCAAAACAAAAGCCAGCAAACACATTCTGCTCAGCAGACGTCTGACTGTCTCAGAATTGTTTTGTAGGTAATAACCCATTGTTTAGTGAGCTGAATGTTAGATCAGAGGTTAATCAGAACCCAAACCACTGCAAAAAAAAAACCACAAACCCTCACAAGAACCAACAACCTTCTTCTTACCTCACAGAGCTGAAGAAACACAACGAGAGACAAACGCAGTCACTTTATGATGAGACGAGCACTGACTAAACAATACACAACGTTTAAATGAAATAACCAAACTAAAGTTTGAAAAGCACCTGTGACTTTGCACCCGGCGTCATGGGATTGCTGAAGTTGTTCAAGTCCCAGATGTATATTTCGGAATCATTGGCTCCTGACGCGATGAGATTACTCTGATGTGGAGGAAACACACGTGCGTTAGTAAAAGCATCAGCGGATGAGATCGAATCTAAAGCGAGAGTCCGAGCTCTACCTGGAAGCGGTTGTAGTCGAGCGCACGCACGGGTCCCGTGTGTTTGTTGGACTGTCCGATCACGGCGTCCTCTCCCGCGGTGAGAATGGAGTCTGGGTTGAAAACGGTCACGGTGCCGTTCTCACTGCCTCCGATGAGACGCCCCGATCCCTTCACGTTCATTTCAAACTCCACCCAAATCAGACTGTGAAACCTGACCAAAAACAAACACAAACACCAGCAACACTTCACACACCATTCAACTCATGTCTGATTATTTCAGCTGAGATTAATGTACAAATATACATACACGGCCATTCAAATGCTTGAGATCAGTGAGATTTTGAATGCTTTTTTAAAAGAAGTTTCTTATGCTCATTAAGGTTGCATTTATTTGATCAAAACATACAGAAAAAAAAATAATACTGTGAAATATTATTATGATATAAAATAATGTTTTCTATTTTAATATACTTTAAAATATAATTTATTCCTGTGATCAAAGCTGAATTTTCAGCATCATTACTCCAAGTCTTCAGTGTCACATGATTCTTCAGAAATCATTTTGGATTTTTTTTTTCTTTTAAGGATTCATTAATGAATAAAAAAGCAAAAATAACAGCATTCATTTATTTTTTTTTTCCGTTTGTTGTCAGTAAATTTTATTCATTCTTTTATTAAAATATATTAATACTTTCATACTTTACTTTATTTTAATATACTTCAAAATATAATTTATTCCTGTGATTAAAGCTGAATTCAATGTTACATGATCCTTCAGAATTTTTTTTTTCCCAGGATTCTTTAATGAACAAAAAGGTAAAAAGAACAACATTTACTTTTTTTTTTTCTAAAAGTATACACTCACATTCAAGTTTGTGGTCAGTAAATTTTTATTCTTTCTTTTATTTTAAAGAAATTAATACTTTAATACTTTATTTTAATATACTTTAAAATATAATTTATTCCTTGATCAAACCTGAATTTTCAGCATCATTACTCCAGTCTTCAGTGTCACACGATCCTTCAGAAATTATTATTTTTGATTTTTTTTTTTTTTTAGGATTTATTAATGAATAAAAAGGTAAAAAGAACAGCATTTATTTAAAAAAATATATTTTTTTTTCTAAAAATACACACTCACGTTCAAGTTTGTGGTCAATAAATTTTTATTCATTCTATTATTAAAAGATATTAATACTTATATTAATATTCCTTCAGAAATTATTTTGGATTTTTTTTTTTTCAGGATTTAATGAAGAACAGAATTTATTTAATTTTTTTTTAAATATATACAAAATATACACTACCGTTCAAAAGTTTGGGGTCAGTAAGACTTGTAATAGTCTTTAAAGAAGTCTCTTATGCTCATCAAGGCTGCATTTATTTGTTTTTTTGTTTTTTTATAAAAAAACAGTAATATTGCAAAATGTTTTTACAATATAAAATAATGTTTTTTATTTTAACATACTTTAAAATAGAATTTATTCCTGTGATGAAAAGCTGAATTTTTATCAGCTGTTACTCCAGTCTTAAGTGTCACATGATCCTTCAGAAATCATTCTAATATGCGGATTTATTATTAGAATGATCAGTGCTGGATAATATCAACAGTTGTGCTGCCAAATATTTTTTGGAACCTGTGATTTTTTTTTTTTCAGGATTCTTTCATGAATAACAAGTTTAAAAAGTACAGTGTTTATTCAAAATATAAATATTTTATAACAATGTAAATTATTTATTATTAAATTTTAATAAACTTTTAATTATTAACTTAATACATCCTTGGTGAATAAAAGTATTCATTTCTTAAAAAAAAAAAAAAAAACAATAAAAATGTACTGACCCCAAACTTTTGAATGGTAGTGTATATACAAAAAATATACACTCACGTTCAAGTTTGTGGTTAGTTAATTTTTATTCTTTCTTTTTTGAAGGAAATTAACACTTCTATTCAGCAAGGACGTGTTAAATTGATAAAAAGTGATAGCAAACGCATATATTTTTAGAAAAAAAAAGTATATTTCTGAATAAATGCTATTCTTTTAACTTTTGTTCATAAAAAAGAATCCAGAAAAAAGTGTCACATGTTCCAAAAAAATATCTGGCAGCACAACTGTTGCCAAAATAAATAATTTTAATAATAAATCAGCATATTAGAATGATTTCTAAGGATCATGTGACACAGTAACAGCTGATGAAAATTCAGCTTTGCATCACAGGAACTGTTTTTTTGTATTCTTGAGAAGAGACTTCTTTAAAAAACATTGCAAGTCTTACTGATCCCAAACAGCCGTGTAAATACTGTATATACATACATACGTATATATTTAGTGCCTTTTTTCAATTTTTCATATTTCATATATTAATGTTTAGTGACCTCATTAGTTGTTTTTTCACAAGGATTTTAATTTCCAAGCCCTATTTTGTTCCCTATTTATGCAAAGCTAAATATACAAATACATGGTGAAATTTAACTCTGCTGGAAATGGCATTTTTGTTTAGTTTCTTAAATGTCAAAGCTGCTGCAAACAATTTGATGTGTAATACTTCAGTGACACACGCCACAGAAACATGTTCACACACGCGTGTTTGTGGGTGATAGATCACACAGAAGTCATTCCCGCAGGGTGACGACACATCTGACACATTGTTCTGTCTAAACTAATACTGCTGTTAAACCAGTATTTCTGCTATTCAATTTCTGCCAGGGGAAAATGATATTAATATAAACTTAAATTCACCTTTGAGGAAGAGACATCAATAAACTGCTGTAACTCAATCCCTTACGCCAAAACTAAGTGGTAGATTCTGCATTTTTCTGTACAGTTCAGTGTGGATTGATCACAATAAACATTCCAAACACACCCAGTCATCATTCACAATCGCTTTAGAAATAACATTCAGATGAGTACACTAAAGAAAACGTGAGACGTGTATGTCTGTGCAAAAGTCACGGCCACAATGCTATGAATTTGCATTTTCAGTTTAATTTTATGCTTTTATTAGTGAAAGAAATTAGTACTTTTATTCAGCAAGGATATATTCAATTGATGAAACACATTTATAATGTTACAAAAAAAATTATTTTAAATAAATGATGCTCTTTTGAACTTTCTATTCATCTGCAAATCCTAAAAAAATAAACTGTATGTCGGTTTCCACAAAAAATAATAATGTTTTCAACACTGATAATAATCATAAATGTTTGTTGAGCAGCAAATCAGCATATTAGAATGATTTCTGAAGGATCATGTGACACTGAAGACTGGAGTAATGATGCTGAAAATTCAGCTGCGCATCACAGAAATAAATTACAGTTTAACAGATATTCACATAGAAAACAGCTGTTTGAAATTATAATAATATTTCACATTTTTACTGTATTTTTTGATCAAACAAAAGCAGCAAATCAACAGACTAGAATGATTTCTGAAGAATCATGTGACCATGAAGACTGGAGCAATGATGCTGAAAATTCAGCTTTGATCACAGAAATAAATCACAGTTTAATAGACATTCACATAGAGAAAATGTATTTTAAATTAGAATAATATTTCATATTTTTTACAGTATGTTTGATCAAACAAAAGCATTAAATCAACATATTAGAATGATTTCTGAAGGATCATGTGACACTGAAGACTGGAGTAATGATGCTGAAAATTCAGCTGCGCATCACAGAAATAAATTATAGTTTAAAAGATATTCACATAGAAAACTGCAATTTTCAAATTATAATAATATTTCACATTTTTACTGTATTTTTGATCAAATAAATACAGCAATCAGCATATTAGAATGATTTCTGAAGAATTATGTGAAACTGAAGACTGGAGTAATGATGCTGAAAATTCAACTTTGATCACAGAAATAAATTACAGTTTAAAAGATATTCACTTAGAAAACAGCTAGTTTACATTCTAAAATATTTCACTATTTTTACTGAATTTTGATCAAATAAATGCAGCCTTAGTGAGCAGACCCCAAACCTTACCCGTATGGGAATAACTGACCTGTTGGATGTAGGCAGAGTTCCTTTGAGCTTCATGTCCATGGATGTATCCGCAAAATCCATCTCAAAGATCTCCAGAGCAGAGCTGGTGTTGAAGGACGCGTCCAGCTGCTGTGCAGCAGTGCCTGCAGATACCAGACAGTGAAGAAAACAAGATCATTTAGGCTTTTTGAACAAAACAATCACAAGCCCAGAGGTGAAAACACACACATATACACAGTTACCTAAGGCCAGGTAGGTGGGATGCTTTTTTGCAGGACTCCATGCCTGTGTGGCCGTCCGGAGTATCTCCTTCACCCTCATCTTCCTCCAAAATCCTTAAGAGAAACGAACATGAGGAGACATGTGAATCACCTGTCAACTCCAACCTGTCATTCCTCTGCATTAACAACGACAGATCAACCTAAATAACCCGTACGTAGCTTAATATCAGGTCAAAAACAAGTACTAACAAACAATACTAACACATTCCGTCAATAATCCTCACAGAAAGCACTAGAAAAGCAGCACTAAACTCATCTATCTGTGTCAAATATAGGACATCTCACGTCTCAGAATCGCATTGTCAGATTAATTTATCATTGTCACAAACTACACGTGTGTTAAATGTCGTGTGGAGCTCGAATAGAGCACAGATATGTTTAAAATCACAGTTGTTTATTGCTGATCTGAGGGTGTTAGCGTTAGCATTAACCTGCTGCTCACTGTCCGCGCTACAAAAATCACACAAACACACGGATCAGACCGCGATCACACACAATACGACATCACTATATCGAGATGATCCTAAAAATGTCAGATTACAGTAAGTGTTGTGTGTGTACTTACGGTTGTTTGTGATTATTAGTCTCGTTTGTGTGTTGAAGAGAGTTTAGCGGCGCTCCTCGCGCGACACTCATGGAGAATGTAGTCCCGGGCGGAATTGTAGTTCAGTACGGCAGGCGACGAGGGACAGTATTCACAAAACGATTAAACTGCGCTAAACTACTCGACTGCTCACCTGGATTTATATTTCTACAAACTAATGCAAACATCGCTTAAAAAAAAAAAAATATATATATATATGGATATATATATATATATATATATCCAGGTTGGATTATAATAGAATTTATTATATTATATTATTTATATATAATATACATAATAATTAGGAAATGTTATACCCAGATCAAAAGTGAATAAACTAGAAAATGTCTTTGTGGAGCTACACACAAATTATATATAATTATATTGATTGCTGTCTCACACTTCATAGTGTTCTTATTAAAATTCATTTTATTTAGACCTTTAAGTTAAACGACTTAAAACTATAGAAAAATACATATATACCAGTCAGATGTTTCTGAACAGTAATATTTTTATTGATTAAAAAAAAAGCATCTTTTGCTCACCAAGCTTCTATTTATTTGATCCAAAGTACAGCAAAAACAGTAAAATCTTAAAAAAAATGTCTATTTAAAATAACTGTTTTTATTTTAATATATTTTAAAATGTAATTTATTCCTGTGATTTTAAAGCTGAATTTTAGTATCATTACTCCAGTCTTTAGTGCACATGATCCTTCAGAAATCATTCTAAAATTTTGATTTGCTGTTCAAGAAACTATTATGATTATTATTATTATTATTAATTTTTAAAACAGTTGAGTATGTATTTTTCAGGATTCTTTGATGAATAGAAAGATCAATTTTTTTTTTTTTTTTTTTGAAAATTATAGAAATACTCTTATTTAGCAAGGATGCTTTAAATTGATCAAAGGTGATGATAAAAAACATTTATAATGTTACAAAAGGTTTCTATTTCAGATAAACGCTACTCTTCCGAACTTTCTATTCATCAAAAAACCCCGAAAAAAATCCACTCAGCTGTTTTCAACGTCATAATAATAATAAAATATAAAAAAAATAAATAATTTTGATCTTTCTATTCATCAAAGAATCCTGAAAAATACATACTCAACTGTTTTAAAAATTAATAATAATAATAATAATAATAGTTTCTTGAACAACAAATCAGAATATTAGAATGATTTCTGAAGGATCATGTGACACTGAAGACTGGAGTAATGATGCTGAAAATTCAGCTGCGCATCACAGAAATAAATTACATTTTAAAACATATTCAAATAGAAAGCAGTTATTTTAAATAGTAAAAATATTTCAACATTTTACTGTTTTCCTGTACTATGAATCAAATAAATGCAGGCTTGGTGAGCAGAAGAAACTTCTTTGAAAACAATTAAAATCTTACTGTTCAAAAACTTTTGACTGGTAGTGTGTATATATATATATATATATATATCTGAAATAAATACATGTATCTAGCACAAATCTGCACAACATACTCTCAGCTTACATAAAACAACAGATGTACTCCTTATTTCAAAAATAATGTTATTTACATTATTATTTATGACAGTAGAAATGACAAACCCAACAGCTGACTTTTCAGTTAACTTTATTAGAGAGACAGAAATATACACAAGTTATGAAACACAGGTTTCTAGCATTAGATTTCAAAATGTTTGACAGATTCCGGTTCTTTCTCAGGATCTCCACCTTTCTCCAGATACAGATTGTTGTACGGATACTGTTTAGGAGCCTGGAAAGAGAAAAACACTGATGGTTACATTCATAACATCTGTGGAAAACGATACTAAAACTGTATTTTACTATAAACCTAAATAATAGCATCTCAAAAATACTAAAGTAACAATAGCGAGCAATCAGTTGCAAACAATTACAACTGTTTCTAAAAAGTTTGCAATTCCTAGTTTGGCTAGTGGTACAGGAATAACACACTTCCCCTTGAAATATTCTGGAATTTAACCATTTTTCTACTACGCAGCTTATCGTTCTCCTTCTACTCACCACGGGCTGGTAGCAGGGGAACATCTCGCCCAAACCAAACATCAGCAGCATGAAGCCCATGAAGCCCAGCAGCTGGTTCCGCATGGTCCTCCAATCCACGGGGCTCGGAGACGTGTCAACCCTGTTCCTGATGTACATGTCGAAGTCCCAGTGCATCTACAACACAGACACGAAACGCCACAAAATACTAGCTTCCTTCAGTCGCCTGGTCTGAATCAGGAGAGAAATCTGCACAGATCAAGCTCCGTTTACATGCCAAAACTGTTCAAAACAAATACGTGCGTGGATTTGGAGGTGAGGGGCAACGAAAGCTGGACTTTTACCCTGGAGGAAGCATTTTTATGGATTATAAACTCACATTTTACTTAAAAACGTCTTATTTAAAGGATAATTATAGGCTTCACAAGTGGTGTGTAACCATGTAGGCAAAAATGCATGGTGTTTTAAAGATTATATTCCATAGATGCATGGAAATGAAACAGGAAAAATTGTTTTTGTTTTGTGAAGGCATGTGTGCAAAGAGATCACTTGTGCGGATGCATCAAGCAAAATGGATGGAGGTTAAACTGCGGTTCTTACAGGCTCTCCCCAGTTCCTCCTGAGATCAGGATGGTCCCACTGATACCAGGGGTCTCTCTCTTGCTGCGATCGCTCCGGCAGCATGGGGTAATCGCCGTACCTGCGTAACAGCGGAGCGAACATATTTAAATACGTTTTCCATTCATCTTTCTGGAAACTAAACACATTATTCACTGACAGACACTCACCCCATGCCATCGTCAGGATGAGGTTTGTAATCTTCCAGCGTCATGTTGTATTTCTTAGCCGCTGCCGCCATCTCCTCCGGGGTTCTGGGGTACGGACCGGGCAACGTGTCCTTAGAAGGACCAGATGCTGTAAGACAACACACAAATATAACACACAAAAGCAAAAAAATCTCTCCAGACTCCCTTTGTCACACATACACTACCAGTCATTTTTAATGTTTTTTAAAGAAGTCTCTTCTGCTCATCTAGCCTGCATTTGTTTCATCAAAAGTAGTGCAAAACTGTAAAATTGTAACATATTTTTAGTACTTAAAATAACTGTTGTCTAGCTGAATGTATTTTAAAATGTACTTTATTCCTGTGATTTCAAAGCTGAATTTTTAACATCATTACTCCAGTCACATGATCATTCTAATATTCTGATTTGCTGCTCAAAAAACATTTATTATTATTAGTATTACTTTGAAAACAGCTGAGTAGAATTTTTTTCAGGTTTCTTTAATAAACAAAGTTCAGAAGAACAGCATTTATCTGAAATAGAAATCTTTTGTAACGTTGTAACGTTACTTTCTCATCACTTTTGATCAATTTAAAGCATCCTTGCTAAATAAAAGTATTAATTTCTATAATTTTCTTTCCCCCAAACTATTACACCGACTCCAAGCTTTTGAATAGTATAGTGTATAATACGGTGGCCGAGAGAGCTCAACGCGCTGCAACTTAAGAAAACACATGCAAACAGAAAAAAAACGAAAACAAATTAAGAAAACATCTTCATCAGTTTGACAACACAGGCGCTGCAAATTCTCACAACACAACCAAACTCAGAAACGCACTGCAAATAGCACGGACCACAACGGAAATGTTTCAGGGGGACCTCACGAAGTGACGAACCCAGCTGGGACGTGATTATTATTATTATTATTATTATTTTTTATTTTTTTTTAAATTCGGTTTCATCATCGAACAAAAAAACAAGGCAACATTTCAAACTGCAAATTCAACTGCAAAAAAATAAATAAATAACATCAGAAAGAGAAAACACACAAAATGAACAAAAACATACCAAAAGAAAGAAGTAGAAGGGAAAAAAAAGGAAATTCCAGGGCAGTCACATAAATCTGAAAAGCTTTAAAATTTGTTTTGTTTTCATGAGCTTCTTATTTTGAGATCTCATATTAGAGAGGGTTTCAAGGTAAATTTTAAGATCAGTGTTACAAAATGTAATATATAATGGTTTCTTCTGACTTACTTTTGACATGTGAATATAAAACTTTGCGAATATAATTAAGAGATTACCCTGTTTATGAGAAAAAGAGGGGTAAAATATCATGAAAATCTAAATTAAGGGGTTTGCTTAATTTCTTTGTTATGTCTATTTTAAAGCCAGTCCAAAATGAAATAGCATAAGGGCAACAGAAAAATAAATGTTCAATATCTGGACCTGAATATTTTGTTTAACATCCTGATCATAGATTAATTGGTCTTTTGGATATTATTAAACTAATCTGACGAATTACACTCTTAAGTGTGAAATGTTATTAACTTAATTGCAAATAAATATATAAATAAATAAATATTTGTAAATAAATATAACGTTCAGAGTTCACCAAAAAAAAACTGCAACGCTTTATTAATGGTTAAAATCAGATCAAAATTCACGTCCCAGCTGGGTTTGTCACTTCGTGAGGTCCCCCTGAAACATTTCCGTTGTGGTCTGTGCTATTTGCAGTGCGTTTCTGAGTTTGGTTGTGTTGTGAGAATTTGCAGCGCCTGTGTTGTCAAACTGATGAAGATGTTTTCTTACTTTGTTGTCGTTTTTTCTGTTTGCATGTGTTTTCTTAAGTTGCAGCGCGTTGAGCTCTCTCGGCCACCGTAGTATAATGTTACAAAAGCTTTTTATTTCAGATAAATGCTGTTCTTCTGAATTTTGTTTATTAAAGAAACCTGAAAAAAATCTACTCAGCTGTTTTCAAAGTAATAAAAATAATAACAAATGTTTTTTGAGCAGCAAATCAGCATATCAGAATGATTTCTGAAGGATCATGTGACACTGAAGACTGGAGTAATGGTGCTGAAAATTCAGCTTTGATCACAGAAATAAATTACATTTTAAAATATATTCACATAGAAAGCAGTTATTTTAAATAGTAAAAATATTTTACAATTTTACTGCACTTTGGATGAAATAAACGCAGGCGTGGTGAGCAGAAAAGCCTTCTTTAAAAAAATTTATAATCTTACGGTTTAAAAAGTTTTGACTGGTAGTGTAAGCAAACACATAACCATGTATAAACTTAAATATAAGCATTTTAGTTAATTAGTTTAATTACGTAAAATAACAGGCATCTTATAGCACATAATATACAATCAGAAGTACGAAAGGTCAACAAAATCGCACATTTTGCAAAAACGCACGTAGTAAACACCATCTTACGTATAATGTGTTCAAACAGAACAGCATTTATTTCTAAGGAGTTAACAATTAATTACATGTGTTTACAATCGCGTAAACACACTATGACAGATTCGCTTAGCCTGTTAGCTTCGCAGCCTTGACATGAAGGTTATCAATGATTTTACCCTATAAAACGCTGTTTTCATTGCATATATTCACATGACACGAAAGATCAGATGTGTAAGACAGCACCTGCTCTTGTTCCGAGGATAATGTTTGAGATTCCCGGTGTTTTTCCTTTAGTAAGAGCTCGGGTCAGGAGACCCGCTCTGAAGGCCGCCATCTTGCCTCCCTGACACTCCGCAGCGCGCATGCGCGGACTGTCGTCACTGATTCAGCGCAGAGGACACGCCCCAATGACGCTGCAGCAGAAAGCGATGACCGAATGTGACTGCTAATTATTAAATAATTATTAGATAAGTTATTTTAAACTACAAGACGTTGATTTGTATAAATGTGAAGGTAGAAATGCGTTTAAAATCAGTAATATTATTATTGATTATAATGATATGAAATTACGCGATATACGATTATTTAATTAATTTAATTCATTTCAAATGTATGTATATATTAAAATATACTAATTTAATATTTTGCTCGTTCAAAAACAGCATTTTTTAAACCTGACGTACTGAATTTTGATTCTCTCTCAACTCTGCACTTCTTCAAGACATCCACACGATGGCAACATTGTTCGCCTAACTGTTATGTATTAGTAATAGTATTTATTTATTTATTTTTACACAATTATTCTGTAAATTATCAATATTTTTCAGTGATAGTTACACTACCAGTCCAACGTTTTTGAACACATTTTTAATGTTTTTAAAGAAGTCTCTTCTGCTCACCAAGCCTGAATTTATTTTATTAAAATACAGTAAAAATTGTAAAATTGTGAAATAATATTACAGTTTCAAATAGCTGTTTTCTATGTGAATATCTGTTAAAGTGTAATTTATATCTGTAATCAAAGCTGAATTTTCAGCATCATTACTCCAGTCTTCAGTGTCACATGATCCTTCAGAAATCATTCTAATATGCTGATTTGCTGCTTAAGAAACATTTCTTGTTTTTATTATTATTATTAATATTAATAATAATATTTAAAACAGTTGAGTAATTTTTTGCAGGATTTTTTGATAAATAGAAAGATCCAAAGATCAGCATTTATCTGAATTAAAATTATTTTGTAATATTATACACTATACCATTCACAAGCTTTTTTTTTGGAAAAAAATATTGAAATGAATACTTTTATTTAGCAAGGATGCTTTAAATTGATCAAAAGTGATGATTACGACATTTATAATGTTACAAAATATTTATATTTCAGATAAATGCTGTTCTTCTGAACTTTCTATTCATCAAAGAAACAGGAAAAAAATCTAATAATAATAATAAATGTTTTTAATGAGCAAATCAGCATATTAGAATGATTTCTGAAGGATCATGTGATACTGAAGACTGGAGTAATGATGCAAAAAAATTCAGTTTTGATCACAGGAATAAATTCCATTTTAAAATACATTCACATAAAAAGCTGTTTTTTTAAATAGTAAAAATATTTTTAAATTTTGCCGTGTTTGCTGTACTTTAGATCAAGTAAATGCAGCCCTAACAAATCTTTCTGTTTAAAAACCTTTGACTGGTTTATTAACTGAATGTCAATTCGATTTAGTTTTTCACTGGAAGGTTATAAGCTTCAAAACGTAATTTTAATCTCATAAACTGCATACAAGACGACCGCGACCTTCAGACTTTCGAATTGTAGTCCAGCCGGTCTCGCAGAACTACATTACCCATAATGCCCCGCCGCCCCCCGCCGCCGCGTCACCAGCGCTCATCGGAGCATCCCGCGTCTCGAGCGACGAGCAGATCGCGCAAATGATGATTTCTGGCGTTTTCATTCGCTGTAGGTGATGGTTGCACACCGACGAGGAATCGTTCATTATGGCCCGAGCCGTGGAATATTCCCTGACGGTTGTTGTTTGAGTGAGGAATGTCAGCTGCTGTTTCATCCATCGGGATTCACGCACAAATTGCAGGAAGATGAAGAAGCAATTCAACCGAATGCGACAACTGGCCAACCAGACCGTCGGCAGGTAAAACACCTTCATCTGTCACTCTCACCGCTGCTGATGCACGAATAACGGCGCAAACGGCGATCAGTCGACGTGTCATGAATATATAATCAGCGTTACCTTATTTATTTACATATGCAAATAAAAAAAAGGGGGCTTAGAATGAGCATCACGGAGTCGGGCTGTCAGCGGGAGGTGTTCGGTCTGTAGATCTCATGCTGTTGATGGTCGTAGTGGTTTTGGGATGTTGTGATGGAGACAGGCATCTGTGGACCGGTCCTGATGTGGGCCTCTAGAGCATCCTTCACCTGTCCTGACCCCAAACCCATTAGCCTCTATCTGTCTATCTATCTATCTCTCTGTCTCTCTGTCTATCTATCTCTCTGTCTATCTGTCTATCTATCTGTCCTGCAAAGATATTTTTTCTAGCTATTCCAAATATCTTGCTATCAGTGTTATTTTAGAACCATTGAAACACTATTATAGTTTTTATTAACATTTGATCTATTTTTGTTTTGTACTTCAAAGTGTTATTTTTTGTGTTTTTGCCAATTTTTAGTTTTTTGTTTTTTTTTTACATATGCTTATGTAGTTTTATTAATTTTTATTTTTAGCTTTAACTAGCTGAATTTTTATTATATTGTTTCAGTAAATGTTTATTTAATTTCAAGTACAAATTTATGTTTTTTTTATGAATTTAAATTTAGTCTCTCTCTCTCTATTCTGGATATGCCTCTATCTATCTATCTATCTATCTATCTATCTATCTATCTATCTATCTATCTATCTATCTCTCTATCTATACTCCAAAGATATTTTTTCTAGCTATTGTAAATATCCTGCTATCAGTGTTATTTTAGAACCATTAAAAAATATTATAGTTTTTATTAACATTTGATCTATTTTTATTTTATACTTTAAAGTGTTATTTTTTGTATGTTTTTGCCAATTTTAGTTTTTTTTTTTTTACATATGCCTATGTAGTTTTATTAATTTTTATTTTTTTTTTAGCTTTAACTAGCTGAATTTTTATTATATTATTTCAGTAAATGTTTATTTAATTTCAAGTACAAATTTATGTTTTTTTAATGATTTTAAATTTAGTCTCTCTCTCTCTATTCTGGATATGCCTCTATCTATCTATCTATCTATCTATACTCCAAATATATTTTTTCTAGCTATTCTATATATATATCTTGCTATCAGTGTTATTTTAGAACCATTGAAAAACTATTATTGTTTTTATTAATATTTGATCTATTTTTATTTTTAATTGTATACGTTAAAGTTTTTTTTGGTATGATTTTGTCATTTTTAGTAGTTTGTTTTTTACATATGTCTATATAGTTTTATTAATTTTATTTTAGTTTTAGCTTTAACTAGCTGAATTTTTGATATATTATTTCAATGAACGTTTATTTATTTTCAACAAGTACAAATGAATGATTTTAAATTTAGTTTTAGTTTACTTTTAGTTTTAACTAAAATACGAAACGTTGCAATGGCAACTAGCTGAAATAATTTAAAAATAATTTTAAAATATTAAACATTACAATATATTTAATATTACTTAAATATTAACATTTTTAAAATTTAAATATTTAATATGTGAATATTTTATTTAAATTCACGTTTACATGTTTAATTTCAAATAAAGACATTTTTGAATTGATTTTAAATTTAGTTCCAATATAGTTTCAGGTTTAGCTTTTAAAATAACCTTAATTTGTACTGCAAAGATATTTTTTCTAACTATTCTACGTATTTTGCCATCAGTGTTATTTTAGAATCAGTGAAATACTATTATAGTTTTTAATAATATTTTGATCTATTTGTTTATGTTATACTTTATTTAAAGTTTTATTTTTGCCATTTGTAGTCATTTTGTAAATTTGTCTGTATAGATTTATTAATTTTTATTTTAGTTTTAGCTTTAACTAGCTGAATTTTTAATATATTATTTCAAAGAACATTTATTTAATCTCAAGTACAAATGTATGTTTTTTAATCATTTTAAACGTAGTTTCAGTTTTAGTTTTAGTTATTTGAGTGCATTAGAACTAATAAATATTTTTTTAAATATTAAATATTATTAAAATGTATTTACAATAATTTCAATATTTGTATCTGTAATATTTAATGTGTAATATTTAGTGTTTACCTTAGTCCAAATAATGACTTTTGGAATGATTACAAATTTAGTTTCAGTTTAGTTTATTTATTTATTTTTCTGGATATGTGATTTTTTCTCATTTGTCTGCTCAGTTTGACAAAAGAAGTTGTCAGCTAACTGCGATGGCCAGTTAAACTGTCTTTTCTTTTTTATTTAAAAAAGAGTCAGTTAAAAAAGATTAGATTATGTTGCCAGTGTTTTTATTCTGGTAAATCTGTGTGGATTGGAATGGACACTCGGAAATTGTGTGTGTGTGTGTGTGTGTGTGTCTCGTGGTTGCTACGGCAACATGATGTGATGCTGTTGTGTCATTAATAGGATGCATTGCAGGAGATTCCCTGGAGATCAGTGACTAATGACTGAGACGAGGGACGCCCGATTTAACGAAGGACAGATGGAGATCACACCTTCATAGATGCTTATATTTAACAGTATACAATTAAATTAATTAATAATGCAAAATGAATAGTTGTAGGCATCGTTTTTGAGTCTGTGGTGAAGTTGGCTGATTTTTTAGTGAACTAATTCAGATTAGGCAAAATGGTCATTGATTTTGAAAGCTGTAAATCAGGATGTAATGCATGATCACAGTTTGTTTCTTTGTCACTAGCAGTGCCACACCAAAGCTAAAAACTCTATGGTTGCATAACAGAAACCTCTGTTTAAATATTAACCACGGCGCCATACGTCACGCTCCCCTGGTTGAGGCTTTCACACAGTGTAACCGGCTAACAAGTAAAGAAGCAGGATGGGAAAGTGGAGTTTCTGCGCATCGATCCGTTCCGGCCCGAGTGAGTCAGACGCCTGCAGTGTTTTCACTCGACTGCATTAGACGCGTTATTGAATATAGGTTGTTATCATGCACATTTGATTGCTTTCTTTTAGAGGTTTTTTAAAGGAGAAGTCCAGAACAACAATTCACAGATGATGTACTCACCCCCTTGTCATCCAAGATGTTCATGTCTTTCTGTCTTCAGTCGTAAAGAAATTATGGTTTTTGAGGAAAACATTTCAGGATTTTTCTTCATATAATGGACTTCATTGGTGCCCCGATTTTGAACTTCCAAAATGTAGTTTAAATGCGGCTTCAAAAGCTCTAAAGATCCCAGACGAGGAAGAAGGGTCTTATCTAGTGAAACGATTGCTCATTTTTTTCAAAAAAAATAAAAATGTGTATAGTTTTTAAGCACAAAAGCTGGTGTAGCACAGGCTCTGGGATGCGTGTTCACGACGCTACGAATTAGTGATGAGTCGTTCTTTTTTGAACGAATCTTTAATGTGACTCAGGAAGAACGAGTCGTCTCGGGGAGTGATTCGTTCATCCTATTAGGTTGTGTACTGGAATTAGTTCACCTGTTTGGAGTCTTCGGGTTTTTGGGGTGGTTCGTTCATCTTATGGGGCGTCACGTGATGAATGAACGACTCGAACACGAAAACTTGTCAGATAAGAGGTGAGGTGAGCTAATCATAGACTAAACACCCAGGAAAACAATGAATGAATCTTTTGTGTTTCTTATAGCATTATAGTTTTGTCTTGTTTGTAATGTGATCAACGTTTGTGTAAGCAGTAGATGTGTTAGTAACGTGTAACATTTTGATTATATTTTGCTAAAATGAACGAAATGACTCAAAAAGATTTGTTCGTTTGCTGAACGAGACTCAAAGGTCAATGTTTCAAAACTTCCCATCACTACTACGAATCACATCAAACGTCATCGTCTGTATGTCGAAAAACTCCATCTTATTTTCTCCTACAGCTTCAGTCTGACATCGTTGTACTTTTTTGTTTGTAAACAGCGTTTGACTTACTTGCACTTTCTTAGTCTTTGCGCGTTCGCTTTGTAAACACTGGGTCTGTAGTTCCACGTGACCTTTCGACGTGATTCAATAGTACGTAGCGTCATGGACGCACATCCCAGAACCTGTGCTGCACAAGCTTTTGTGGTTAAAAACTATAACTATACAAATTTTATTTCCTGAAAAAAATGAGCGATCGTTTCGCTAGATAAGACCCTTCTTCCTCATCTGGGATCGTTTAGAGCCTTTGAAGCTGCATTTAAACTACATTTTGGAAGTTTACAGTTTTTCTCAGTCTCTTTGGTGCATTTCTCAGATTAGAAATGAAATTCTCAAAACTACTTGTTCAACCTCCACATCATCTAGTCACTTGTGCACATCATAATAGCAGTTTCTCATTTATTTGAACACGTTGCGATTGCTTTGGTACATTCATGCAATGGTTTTTGTACATTTGTCTGCGTTTTCCTACATTATCAGTTGCTAGTGTCATGTTGCTCAAAATGTATTATATAGTTCTCTGTGCAATAGTCTTAACCCTCAAAATATCAAGTCATTAGTTCATCGTATAAGTCATTAAATGCAAAATGGTTGATATAGTTGTCATAAACTGTCAAGTATATTTTCTACACATTCCTGTTAGTCTATTTATAAATTTGCCATGCATTGTGCAGGTGAATCTTGACTTTCACTAATAAGGGAATGACAAACCAGTTCTCTGAAATTCCTCATGGAGTGCTGCATGGAAAAGCGAAGTTCTGCCTAAGGGCTGATTCCTGTGTTTGCCTTTCTAATTTTGTATTTTCACAGATTTTTGTGCATCTGTCATGTACAAACATCTGACAGACATCTGTAAGATGTCTCTTTTACATACACTCTAAATCATAAACATCTTACAGTAAAGACATCTAATAAAAGTCTATTTGACACCGGGTAGGAAACGTGCAGATGAGCGAACACTCTAAAAAATAAATCTTGCAGATGTAAATGTAGACGTGAAATAGACGTCTTAGTGATGTACGTGTGCTATCAGGGATATTTCTTTTTCTTGTCTATCACAATGACTCTGTAATGTGTTTTTTCTTTTCTTTTTTCTTTTTTTTGTCCTATCCAGTCTCTTTCAATCAATATCTCACATACAGTAATGTGTACATTTGTACGTTTGAAATGGATATATGACACACATAAGAATTGCAGCCTTCTGCATTCCAATACAGTAACTGTCATGCAAACGATTGCTATAGTTTACATCAGGTAATGCTAATAGAATTCACTGTTAGATTGACAACATGACTAAGCATTTTGACAATGACACAAGGACTTTTCATTCTGATGGCACTGATATGTTCATTGACATGCATACTTACTTTTGATAGATGAACTAAAGATTTTGAGTAAGTTACAGACTTTTGCAGGTAATCCATTGTGTTGTGCTGTTTGTATGAATTGTTTTGAGAAATGCACATACTTCTTTGCAAATGTTAAGGATGATTTGAGAAATGCACCAAAGGGACTGAGAAAAACTGTAAAATTCATTATATGATGAAAAATCCTGAAATGTTTTCCTCAAAAACCGTAATTCCTTCACGACTGAAGACAGAAAGACATGAACATCTTGGATGACAAGGGGGTGAGTAAATTATCTGTGAATTGTTGTTCTGGAAGTGGACTTCTCCTTTAAGTCAAGTCGCAGCGTGCGACTGATGATGTCATCGGAAAAGGAGATTCGTTTAGAGGCGGAGCAAAAAAATGATGAAGACAAACACTCATTTCTTTAGAAGAATGTCACAGATGAATCATTCACGGCAAGACCAGGAACACGAATTAGGAAAGTAAATAAAGGAGAAGGAAAGTAAAGTCACGTGACTGTTTTTCTTGAATGCTGATGGACTGAAAACAGCACTGTGGGCGAATAACAGCAGCGTATATTAAAAATGCAAGTCATTATGTTTAAAGCACTGACGGATCAATGTGCCGATGGGTTGTGAGGCGTCTCGCTGTGTTATTGTGCTCTAATGCGTGTTGAATGATGGACGGGTGACACCTCCTTCAGAGGTCAGACTGTGCAAAATCCTCATGAAATCAGAATTGGACTGTTGTAGCTTTTATTTCATGTCATGTACTGTTTCTACAGTGTATAGCTAATAACCAAAGAACTTCAGAGCACGGCTGCCTATAGAAACTGCAGGGTAATTATTAAATGACAGACTTTTTTAAAAATATGAGTGACATAATCATGCATTTCAGTGTGTAATTGTTGCTTTATCTTTTTCTGGAAACAGAAACGCTGGAGATGTTTTGGCCTAAGTGAGCTCGGATTAATTAGTGCTTTCAGAGGAGATGAGACGGCAGTTCGTTAAGGACTAATTTGACTCCAAACAGATCAAATGAACAGTCATTAGTCATGTTTAGATCATCCATGGCATTTGCCACTGAAAACTACTGCGTGCGACTGTATAATACAACAGTTAAATAAACAAGAAGTTCATATTAAGTCACTTGCATTGTCTGACTATAACACTATTGCCCGATTTTGCTCTATTTCGTCGCCAAAAAAATTGTTTGAAACAAGTCACGACTGAGCCGCTGCACATCTCCGTTCAAACACAGCGGTGTTTCATTTATGAACAATGAACGTGCGTTTTTAAACAAATCTAGTGAGTCGATTCAGTTTCCCATTCCTAAAATCACTTTATTCCTGAATGAATCAGCCGTTCGAATGAATCAAATGAATGAATGATTCCGTAATTAAATCAGTGACTTGCCGCCACCTACTGGTAGTTTTATTTACATTTTTAAAGTATCTTTTCAGCTATTAAATTAATTTAATAATATCTAATATTGGAAATTGTATATTTCAGGGCTCTACAGTACGGCCATTTCGTGAAAAAATATTTAGGAGCACCACGTGCGAGTGACCCGATCAGCATATTTGTGTTTGCACTTTGGGGAGCTTCAATGTGTGTTTTTGCAACGTTGAGTAATGCATCGCAGACATATCAAACCAATCCTTTCATAAACAAAGTGTAGAGAGATTGTAAATAAGAGATTGACTGTGCAGTGTAGAGAACTTCATTGATTATAATGGAACTTTGTGAGATCGCAATGAACTAAGATGAGTGACCGCTTTAAACGAGTTTTTTAATGAGATACTGATTTAATACAACAGTTAAATAAACAAGAAGTTAATATTAAGTCACTTATATTGTCTGACTGTAACACTATTGCCTGATTTTGCTCTATTTTGTCGTCAAAAATAGTTTGAAACAAGTCACGACTGAGCCGCTGCACATCTCCATTCAAACACATTCATTCAAAAACAGTTTATGATTAAATGTGCGTTTTTAAACAAATCTAGTTAGTTGATTCAATTTCCCATTGCTTTATTCCTGAATGAATCAGCTGTTCGAACGAATCAAATGAATGAATGATTCAGTAATTAAATCAGTGACTTGCTGCCACCTACTGGCAGATTTAGTTTCATTTTTAAATGATCTTTTTTAATTTATTTAAATCATTTAATATTTCTATATTCAAAATGTTATGTTTAAAACATTAATCTCAACATGAATTTATGAAAATACATGAAATTAAACATGAAAATACACAGACAAGCCACTTTTGAGTTCTTCTGTAGTACAAAATTAATTTTGTTAATACTGATGCTTATAAAAGCTGCTTATAAAATTATGAAAATTTTATATTTTACATAAGATGACATAATTTTAATAAAGTTAGAAAAATGCCATTACAAAGGCAAAAACAAAATTGCCCTGTAAATCACTTTAAGGAGTCAAATATGACCTTGTAAGGGGGAAAAAGCCATCTCCTGTTGTCTCTCACATCTCACATTAAAGCTGTTTTGGCTTGTAAACAGTGTTTGATCTGTGCAGATTTCTCTCCTGATTCAGACCAGACCACTTTTTCACTGGAGGAAGTGTTATTATGGATCATGGACTCAATGTATTTTAGTTAAAAACATCTTAATGATGGATTTGTTTCAGCTTTTGTCTTCTCAAGATGTGAACTGATGGACTGGAGTGGTGTGGATTATTTGTGGATTATTGTGATGTTTTTATCAGCTGTTTGGACTCTCATTCTGACGGCACCCATTCACATCCATTGGTGAGCAAGTGATAGAATGATACATTTCTCCAAATCTGATGAACAAACAAACTCATCTCCTTTAATGCTCTAATGCACTGCTGAGCACACATTTGTGGTTTATATCCGGACAGTATTTAACTTGTTTTACTGCTGTATTAATGCGTCATGAGTGTGGTTTTAAATGTGAATGTTTAGTCGGCGTGCAGAAAAGCATAAGGGAGCTATTTCAGTCGTGTTTTAGGTTTATTTTTGCTTCTGTCTGACAGTATGTCATGCACGCGGGAGGCTGTCTTCTCTAACAGCTCTGTGGGAGACGGTGTCTTCACGAGACGTTGCTTCCAAGAAAGCGAAACCTCCATCTGGTTGGGTTGCTCGGTCAGCACAGACCCCGCAGCTCATGTATTTATGTGCAAAAAATGTTTTTTAAACAATTTTGTCAGTTTAGAATCATTACATAAAGTATTTAAGCACAGAATGACACTACTGACCAATCACAACGAAGTATTCAGTGACAAATGTAACAATGTAGCAAAATGTAACACTGGTTATTTGTGTTTCAAATGTCATTTATTTGGATTGTCTCAGCTCAGTGTGTCCATGTTTGAGAAAAAACACATTTAATGCACAATTCGGCTGGAGAATTAGCAATTTTTTTGGTCATATTTTGCTGTTTTGACTGTATAACCCTTCTGTCAGGCTTGAGACTGAAGAACGAGGTTCTGTTCTCGCAGCCAAACGTCCTGTGGTGTTTCTGACATCAGTTTGTGTTCGAGCCAAGCATGAGCTGAATGTCCATTCATGTGCATTTGTTGAACTAAGGTCATTAAGTTCAGATGCAACTGTTATATTTATCATATTTACATGCACACTTATTCTAATTGATATTACCAGGTTAAATCCATACTCTGGTTTAAAGAAATCAAAATAAGACAGCTTGCATGTGTCAGTGTTAATTGGAATTGTGCATTGTGCACTGGATATTCATCTGTTTGAAATGAAAAGCATACAGAGAGAAACACGTTTTTGAGACAGGTTCTGCGTGCAGTGAGTGCATACATAAATCAATACAGACAAGATTTTGGACATGCATGAGAATTAATGTGCCTAAATTGCAGATGCATCTGAAGGAAGAGAATGTGCATGCAAACGATGAAGGTTATTATGCTGATGACGCGTGTGCTTGTGATTTGCGTGATCAGTGTTAGACGAACACTCAGCAGTGCCATATCTGACGTCTCTGGACTGGAGATTCGTCCAGTGTTTGCAGGAGCAAATCGAGCGTTCGGTCTGTGCAGGAATTAGAGCATGCTGGGTAATGGAGAGCAACTGGCCGTAGGGAACGACCGGATGGTTTGGACTTGTGTGTCGACTGTCAAAACTAATTTATATGTACACAGCAAATATTAGAGCTGCTAGATTATGGCCAAAATCGTAATCACAATTATTTTTGTCAGTATTGAGAAATTATGCAAAATTTTGGAACTTTGGAAATTAATTTATTGAATTAAAAAACAGCTTAAAAGCAGATTTTCTTGAACTTTAAATACAATTTGACTAAAAAACAAGATAAAAATAAGATAAGAAAAAGATAAATCATAAAACAAAATTGATAATAAAAATCATTATAAAAAATAGTGCTGTGCAACAATTAATCGTGATTAATCGCATCCAAAATAAGTTTTTGTGTATATAATATATATGTGTGTATGTACTGTGTACATTTATTATGTATATATAAATACACACATATACATGGATATATTAAAAAAATATGGTATATTTATATATTAAATATATGTTTATATAATATTAATTATATCAATAAAAATACATATATACATGTAAGTATTTTTAAAAATATATACTGTATGTTTGTGTATTTATATATACATAATAAATATACACAGTACACACACTATATATATATGTATATATATATATTATGTAAACAAAAACTTTTATTTTGGATGCAATTCATTGTGATTAATCGTTGCTTAGCACTAATCAAAAATAAAATTTGATTAATTGCCCAGTCCTAGCAAATACATTTAAGTGATCTAATCATGAGGTGTGCTAATTGCACAATTACATTTAGTTTTACTCTCATAGCATCAGTGTTTTTTATTTGCTTTTATTTGTACGTCTGATGGAAAATAGATGTTATGTTAATAGCACCATAAACTACAGATCAAGTTAATAAAGGCAGTAAAACCACATAATAAATGCAATCAAATGAGTTATAAAATATGCATTACCATCCAAAAGTTTAGAGAAATGAATGCTTTTATTTAGCAAACATCATAAATGCAACCAAACAAGCAAAAAAAGCAACTTTTTCTCTACCTTCATATCAATGCATGTCATAAATTGTTTCTTAAAGGAGAAGTCCACTTCCAGAACAACAATTCACAGATAATTTAGTCACTCCCTTGTCATCGAAGATGTTCATGTCTTTCTGTCTTCAGTCGTGAAGAAATTATGGTTTTTGAGGAAAACATTTCAGCATTTTTCTCCATATAATGGACTTCATTGGTGCCCGATTTTGAACTTCCAAAATGTAGTTTAAATGCAGCTTCAAGGGCTCTAAATGATCCCAGATAAAGAAGAAGGGTTTTATCTAGCGAAATGATCGCTCATTTTTTTTGGAAAATAAAAATGTGTATACTTTTTAAGCACAAAAGCTGGTGTAGCACAGGCTCTGGAACGCGCATCCACGACGCTACGTACCATTGAATCACGTCGAAAGGTCACGTGGAACTACAGACCCAGTGTTTACAAAGCGAACGCGCAAAGAAAGTGCAAGTAAGTCAAACGCTGTTTACAAACAAAAAGATACAAGTTGTAGGAGAAATTAAGATGGAGTTTTTTGCCATACTCTACCTTTTTGAGCCGGAGTACACAGACAATGAACTTAGACGTGATTTGTAGTAGTGATGGGAAGTTCGGATCATTTTACCGACTCAGACCTTTGAGTCTCGTTCAGCAAAATGAACAAATCTTTTTTCAAGTCATTTCGTTCATTTTAGCAAAATATAATTAAAATGTTACATGTTACTAACACATCTACTGCTTACACAAACGCTGATCACACTACAAACAAGACAAAACTATAATACTTTAAGAAACAGAAAAGATTCATTCGTTGTTTACCTGGGTGTTTAGTCTATGATTAGCTCACCTCACCTCTTATCTGACAAGTTTTCGGGTTTGAGTCGTTCGTTCATCACGTGACGCCCCCATAAGACGAACGAACCACTCAAAAAACCCGAAGACCCGAAACAGGTGAACTAATTCCAGTACACAACCTAATAGGATGAACGAATCACTCCCCGAGACGACTCGTTCTTCCCGAGTCACATTAAAGATTCGTTCAAAATGAAAGAATCGTTCAAGAACGACCCATCACTAATTCGTAGCGTCGTGGACGCGCGTCCCAGAGCCTGTGCTACACCAGCTTTTGTGCTTAAAAAGTATACAAATGTTTATTTGTAGAAAAAAATGACTGATCGTTTCGCTAGATGAGACTGTGATCGTTTAGAGTCATTTGAAGCTGCATTTGAACTACATTCTGGAAGTACAAAATCCTCAAATGCTTTCCTCAAAAACCATAATGAAGACAGAACGACATGAACATCTTGGATGACAAGGAGGTGAGTAAATTATTTCTAAATTGTTGTTCTGGAAGAGGACTTCTCCTTTAATGTGTTTTTAATGGCGTCTTTGCTTTGGAAAAAAGGAGAGATCAAAATGCAATGAAATGGCTTTGTTTTATGTGCATGTGATTGCTAATATAGTGCAATGTTTTCTATGATGGGTTAGTTTATGTCTCTTGAATCCCTGCAGGCTGCTATTAAAGTGCCTCACTGTAAATCAACAGCATTACACTAGTATTATTTACAGTCTGTTTGACCCTGATTATCCTGTGAGTCATTAGCTGAGCTCGTCTCGCTGTCGAGCATCTGTGTTTGTTTGTTTGTTGATGACACTAATTACTGTAAACCACACTCACCTAAGTATGGAAATGACATACTTCTCTTATGTTTCTCGTATGGCTTTCATTAGGCTCTCAGAGGTTTTATTTAGTATGTGAGATGGTTTGGTGAGTGTGACATGAACCTCGTCCTGCTGTTGTGTGTGAATATAGACTCCACAGAGCTGAACTCAATAACCCAGTTAACCTTCAGGAGCTCAAGTACAGTGATGGAGCTTTTTCACAGCAGAGCTAATGAATGGATGAGATACTGTACACGTGGAGTCATTTAAAAGAATCGTTCAGCCTGAAATGAAGCTTTTGTGATCGTGCATTCATCCTCATGTCATTTCTTTCTTTTGTGGAACACAAAAGGAGAGTTGTTCTGCGATGCGATGATATTTCATCTGTCAAGCCCTACAAAATCACAAAAGCATCAGTTCATATGATTGATGCACTAGAATAAAGATGCTTTGCATGAAGAATAGACCCAAATGTATGTGTAAAAGTCATTATTCACTGTTTGCTTTGGTGTGAACGGATCATTGAGTCAGTGAGTTGAGCTCAGTAACCGAATCAGTGACTGAATTGTTCACTCAGTCCACAAACTGGACTGAATGATTTGTTCGTGAATCAGAATCAGAACAGATCCAGATTAATCTGATAAAGTCATTATTCACTGAGATTTGCTCTGAATGGATCATTGAATCAGTGATTTGAACTCTGAATCAGTAACTGAATTGTTCTTTTCAGTGAACCTGAATTGGCCTGATTTGTTCGTGAATCAGAATTTGCTTCACTGACTTTGTTTTTTGCACCATAAAAATATTATAAAGCATCATAACAGCAGTCCATGTGAATCATTTACTATATTCAAAGTCATCTGAAGATGCTTTGCATGAAGAATAGAACCACATTTATGTATTAAAGTCAATACATTGCAAAAAAAAGAAAGAAATGCTTTTCTTACTTAGATTTTTTGCCTTGTTTCCAGCCAAAATATCAAAAAAATCTTAAATCGAGAAGGATTTTCTAGACAAGTAAAAATTAATGTCTTGTTTTTGGAAAAAACAAGTCAAAATTAAGTGAGTTTTTGCTTGTTCTAGAAAAAAACTTGCTTAATTTTTACTTGTTTTTTTTTTCTAAAAAAGGTTTAATTTTTATTTTTTCTTAAATGTATTTTGGCTGGAAACAAGACAAAAAATCAAGGTAAAAAAACATTTTTTGCAGTGTATTTACTTAGATAACGTTATCTGGCCGATAACTTGAGATTCGCTGTGAATCATGAATGAACCAGTCAATTTGATTCACAAACTTGACTGAATGAGTCAAATCCAGTCTGTTCATCATGACTTCATGAGACTTTTATAATGTGTTTTAGGTGGTTTAATGTCCTTTTTGCAGCTCTGAATCTCCTTTTGCATTTCACTGAAGCAATAAACTCACACAGCTGAGTGAATAATAACATGAGTGTTCATTTTTGGCTGAACTGTTGTTTTAGAGAGAGAGAGAAAGCGATAGTGTGTGTGATCCAGTGGATGCGTCGTCATCATGTATGTTGAGGGTCAGAGGTCATTCGTGTGCTGATCTGGGGTCAGGGTGTGTGCTGCGTGTTCAGTTACACACTCGTCTAGAGTTACTGATCACAGTTCATACACACACACGACAGCAATACACACCACACCCACAGCACACACACACACACACACACACAGTGTAAAAACATGATGTCAGGGAGAGTTTTAAGTGAGACGTAACTGAACTCGTAATGTGCTGGAAATAATGAAAACGAGTCCTGAGAGACACCGAAAGACGTCTTAGGTTTTTGGCTGTTGATTATGACAAGAAAAACACAAACTAAACACAGATCTTTACACCAGAATTTTGTTGTTGTGAAATTATATTCACTTTTCTGTTCATCCGGCACTTTTATGAGCACCAGGGATCCATGCGGATCATTTTTACAGACAAAACTCATTACCAGCATATAGATTTGTACTTTTTTTTAAATTGGCAAATAAACAATATTAGTTTAAAAAATGCACTGTTGATTAAAAGTGTGGAAGCCGTAAATGTTTTAAAATTAAATTAATACTTTTATTAATCAAGAATGCGTTAAACTGATTGAAAGTGACAAAAAAACATTTGTAATTCTATTTCAAATAAATGCTGTTCTTTTGTACTTTCTATTCATCTGTGAATCCTGAGCAATAAAATGAATGACAGGTTCATAATCACAATTATTTTGGTCAGTTTTGAGATTACAGTTTTTTACACCTTGACTGCTCATTAACTTTGGAACAAGGTTCGCACAAGGTGCTTAAGTGCTTGAAGTACTTGAATCTTTTAGATTTAAGGCCTGGAAAACTCCTGAACATAGCAATATTCCTGAAGAGGTACTTGAAAGGTGCTTGAATTATTGAAAGGCAATGTATCTATGAAATAAGTGTTTACAGTTTGCAAAAAGCACATATCTTTTCACGCAAAATTCACACAATTCAAAAAACACAATACTTTTTTTTTGCATGTGCAAACATTTCTGAATTTTTGAAAATATTTTTGCAGATATTTTTTAGATTTATTGTCAGAATTAAATTCAGTTTCAGAACATTATACTGTCACAATTATGTTTTAATTTCTGAAAAATAAATCAGACATTTTTCCGATTTTTTTCAGAATTAAATTAATTTTCCATTTCTGAAAATTATTTTGCAGGTATTTTTTACATTTATTGTCAGAATTAAATTCAGTTTCAGAGCATTATATTTTCAGAATGATGTTTTCATTTCTGAAATAAAATGTAGACATTTTATTTAGATTTTTTTCAGAATTAAATAATTTTCAGATTTTCCATTTCTGAATTTCTGAAAATATTTTTGCAGATATTTTTCTGATTTATTTTCAGAATTAAATTCCGTTTCAAAACATTATACTGTCAGAATTGTTTTAATTTCTAAAAAATAAATCATAAAATTTTCAGATTTTTTTCGGAATTAAATTAATTTTCAGATTTTCCATTTCTGAATTTTTGAAAATATTTTAAAAATATTTCTCAGATTTATTTTCACAATTAAATTCAGTTTCAGAACATTATATTTTTAGAATTATGTTTTCATTTTTGAAAAATTTTCAGGTATTTCTTTTATATAGATTACAATTCAAGTAACTGACATTGAAAGTTAGTTTCTTTGTGGAACACCTTGGCCTGGAAAACTCCTGAAAATAGCAATATTCCTGAAGAGGTACTTGAAAGGTGCTTGAATTATTGAAAGGCAATGTATCTATGAAATAAGTGTTTACATTTTGCAAAAAGCACATATCTTTTCACGCAAAATTCACACAATTCAAAAAACACAATACTTTTTTTGCATGTGTAAACATGGCTGAAGACGCAAAAAAAGGAACGGATGAACTGAATCAATTGAGTCATTTATGCTGGAACCGCTCCAAATGATTCAAACTCCTGATTTCAGTCATTCATTTCAAGCGATTCACTAGCAAAAACCAGATGAAATTAAAAGAGCCATTCATTTTTGACCATTAAACCATTGTATCACAAAATGATTCACTCTTTTGATGCGCCCTAATCGGTTCGTGAATCATTTGATTTGAATCATTCAATTTGCAACTTGATTCACAAACCCTTTCCAATTTAAATCATTTTGTGAATCGAATGATTCAAATCAAATGATTCGCAATACATAGCGAATTTGAAGTCCCGATTTAAATAAAATGATTTGTGATACGCAAAGTTCTGATCAAGTCAAATGATTCGCGATCCGGTGCTCCGAGTCCTGATCTGAAATCTGATCGTGAATCATTATTCAGATTGGGACGTCGGAGTGTGCATCGCGAATCATTTGATTCAGATCAGAATCTTGGAGCAGGTTCGTGAATCTTTTGATTTGGATAGGAGCGCGGATCATGAATCATTTGATTCAGTTCAGGACTTCGGAGCACGTGTGATGAATCATGTTTCAGATCAGGATTTCAAAGCGGTTTCGTGAATCTTTCTTTTCTTAAACGGTAGAAAACATCTAACAATTAAGTCAGTACAATTATAAAAACAAAAGAAAGAAAGTATTCACAAATACAAATCCCTTAAGAATATTATATGTGGTTTTACTACTTTGTAGTACTTTAGTAATAATACTTGGCATGTGCTTCACTTTATATTTGCCGTTTTGTTTTATTGGTATGTTTTTTTAATCGTTTTTTTAAATTTAAAAGAGAAGAAATAGTTTGATAAGTGAGAACTCTGTTAAAAGTCCTTGAAAATAAAAAGTAGTGCTTGAAAAGTCCCGGAAATTCATTTTACAATATTTGTACAAACCCTGTTGGAAACATCCTGAACTTTTATTGAACTTTTTAAAAATGAAAAATAAATAAATAAATAAATAAAATAAATAAGTAAATAAAATAAAATAATAATAAAATAAATAACATTTAAAAATTAAAAATAAAAAAACAAAATTAAAATTAAAATAAATATAATAATAAATAAAAAAAAAAATATATATATATAATTTAAAATAAAAAAAATAAAATAAAAAACAAAAACATGCACACAAACACTCAAGTTCAATAAATGCATGATGCTTCCACATGTCAAATTATGATCAAAATTATTGTTGCAATTACGATGCAATAGTATGCCAATGCAATACCTTAAGATGCACTAATAACACTTAAACATGCTTGCAAACTACTGATCATAAATCTGCAGCTTAAGCATCAAACAAACTCTGAGCAGCAAAGCGAACAGCCGGATCACAGAGCGCCGTATATCTGAGATGAAACATCAGAGGAAGGTCTGCGTGAGACTCTCATAACATCTCCTGCCGCGCCGAGAGCCACAGACGCTTACAGATGAATCCAGCAGCCGGAGGGGAAAACAACTTCAGAGAGACCATCCGTCAGCGCTGATATTAAAGGGCATGTGGAGGAACAGCGATATTATTACTGTGGAGGACAGAAAATGAGACTTTAATGAGCTTTGCTTCTACACAACCCATTAGTTATTCTACACCGCCGCACACTAGTGTCAATGTGTGTGTGTGTGTGTGTGTGTGTGTGGGATCTAGACTTTCAAACACCCTTTAGACTATTTTCACTATTTTGCACGACCTCTCAGATCTCATTGATTACATTTTAATTGTTATTACGTTAGTTCATTTATATAATAAATATTATTAATTTTTACATTTTATTAAATATATTTGTATATCTATTATTAAATATTTAAATGTATTAAAATGTATTTTTAAATAGATTGATACATGCATTATTAAATATTTAATTAGTTCTCCTGATTATCTTGTTTTCGCACAAACAAGTTACAGACGCTGCCGTTAACCGATCCGCCGTGACGTCTGCCGACTGCTAATGCTAGCACTTTCTACAGCGCTAATGCAGTTAGACGAGACGGAGGAATGGAAAGTAGAACGAGACCACTCATGTGTCTTAATGTGCAGCAGAACAAGAGACGAGTGTCTGTAAAATTGTGAAATAGTTTTACGATTTAAAATGTCTGTTTTCTGTGTGAATGTCTGTTAAAGTGTAATTTATTTCTGTGATCAAATCTGAATTTTGAGCATCATTACTCGTCTTCAGTGTCACATGATCCTTCAGAAATCATTCTAATATGCTGATTTGCTGCTCAACAAACATTTCTGATTATTATCAATGTTGAAAACATTTCAGTCATACATTTTATATTATAAGGATTCACAGATGAATAGAAAGGTCAAAAGAACAGCGTTTATTTAAAACAGAAATCTTTTGGAACATTATAAACGTCTTTACTGTCACTTTTGATCAATTTAATGCTTCCTTGATGAATAAAAGTATTAATTTCGGTTGCATTATAACTGGGATTTGGGATGCTCTATATTGTCATCAACTCAGAATTGATTTCAATACTTTGCAAGCTAATAATTCAGTACTCTAATAAACATAATAATACACAGAAACCCACATTTTTAGTTAAATTGGACAATTTTATGATGGATTATAAATATGTTTATAGCTCAGACAGAGAGCAGAACTTTTATTGTCTGGATGCGTTAATGTATTCAGTAATTGTAGTATTTTGTTTAGTTGTACAGTAAATTAATTCATTCATAAAAATGCATTTCATATAAACAATGTCTTTGATAAAGTCTTCAATTTCTGGATTTTTTTCCAGATTTTTTTCAGAATTAAATTCAGTTTCAGGACATTATACTTTCAGAATGATGTTTTAATTTCTGAAAAAAAAGCAGACATTTTTCAGAATTAAATTAATTTTCAGATTTTCCATTTCTGAATTTTTTTAAATATTTTTGCTGATTTTTTTTAGATTTATTGTCAGAATTAAATTCAGTTTCAGAGCATTGTATTTTCTGAATGATGTTTTCATTTCTGAAATAAAATTTAGACATTTTATTTAGATTTTTTTCAGAATTAAATAATTTTCAGAATTTCCATTTCTGAATTCCTAAAAATATTTTTGCAGATAGTTTTCTGATTTATTTTCAGAATTAAATTCAGTTTCAAAATATTATACTATCAGAATTATGTTTTCATTTCTGAAATAAAATTTAGAGATTTTATTTAGATTTTTTTCAGAATTAAATAATTTTCAGATTTTCCATTTCTGAATTTCTGAAAATATTTTTGCAGATATTTTTCTGATTTATTTTCAGAATTAAATTCAGTTTCAAAACATTATACTGTCAGAATTATGTTTTAATTTCTAAAAAATAAATCAGAAAATTTTCAGATTTTTTTCAGTATTAAATTAATTTTCAGATTTTCCATTTCTGAAAGTTATTTTGCAGATATTTTTTACATTTATTGCCAGAATTAAATTCAGTTTCAGAGCATTATATTTTCAGAATGATGTTTTCATTTCTGAAATAAAATGTAGAGATTTTATTTAGATTTTTTTCAGAATTAAATAATTTTTAGATTTTCCATTTCTGAATTTCTGAAAATATTTTTTCAGGTATTTTTCTGATTTATTTTCAGAATTAAATTCAGTTTCAAAACATTATACTGTCAGAATCATGTTTAAATTTCTAAAAAATAAATCAGAAAATTTTCAGATTTTTTTCAGAATTCAATTAATTTTCAGATTTTCCATTTCCATTGTATTTTTAGAATTATGTTTTGATTTTTGAAAAAATTTCAGATATTTCTTTTATATAGATTACAATTCAAGTAACAGACATTGAAAGTTAGTTTCTTTGTGGAACACCTTGGATGTTTTTCTTTCACTGAGCTAGCTGCAATGCATTCTGGGATTACTTTTTCAGACACATGTATGGACCAAACCCATCCATGACCCGACCCATGACCGAACCCTATTATAGATTGCCTTAAAATGCTCCATAGATTGGTTTATACCGGTTTCAGATGTTTTCTCATCAACTCTGTTGATGGATTTGACACGCAGCTGATCTGAAGCTGTGCTGGTGTCAGAATAACGCAGGTGTGTTTGTGAACAGACGCACCATAAACACAGCATTGTGAAGGTGAGGGCTGGACGCCGTCCCCTGAGAGAACAGGTGCGAGTCTGACACCGGTAACGTGAGTGTGAGAATCCGGTTAAAGTCGCACACACACACACACACAGAGCTGAGGAGAGCTTTATTTAGCCGTCGGACTCTCGCTGAACCTGCGTCGACAGACAGAAACTCCAGCAGCCTTTGAGATCTTCATCCAGAATGAACACATGCGCTCTCGCTCGTCTTTGAAGAACTCGTGTTCCTCTGACAGGCACATCAGAGGCTGACAAAGAGCGCAAATCACTCCCAGACGGGTTTTTATCAGTTTTCGTAGCTCAGAGTCAGAGTGTGTTGAACAGGTCAGTTGTGTGACACAGTGAAAATACACTTAGAGAGAAGAGAGAGCTTTTTATTGGCAGGGCGTGTTCATTTATAACATTTAATAATAATAATAATAATAATAATAATATTCAGCTAAATTATTATGTTCTAGTATAAAATTGATAAATTGATGAGTTAATGAATGAAAATGCATGATATATACACAAACAATTTCTGAAATTTTAAATATATTTTTAGAAAAATGTTTTAATTTCTTAAAATAATGTTTTTTTCAGAGATGATGTTATGAAAAAAGTTTTTGTTTTTTTTAACTTGTTGATAAGACATCCTTGTTTGACAGTGTCAATTACAGTACATTAATGATTGATTTCTTAAAAAATATCAGACAATTTGACCTGTTTTTGACCTTTGTAAGACACTGAAGGTTAGTTTAGGTCATCAGATTTGAAAACATGAATAACTTAAGGTGTAAATAATATATTACATTTTATCTGGTGATTTGTGGAATTAAATCAGAATTTTATATTTCAAGAAACTTGGCACAAGTTTTATTCTTTTATGATTTTTAGGAAAAACGGTCATCTTTACCTATTTTTTAAAAAATGTTAGGTAAATTGGCCTTTTTTGACCTTTTTATGATGTGGAAGTTTTGTTTAGGTAATAAAATTTGAACATTTTTTAAGATTAGTTTAGTATTTTTTTAAACTAAAAAAAATATTTTGATTATTAAGAATTTTCACATACTGTATATTCAAGGTATAAATAATATAATGTTTATTTAAAGATTATTGTAAAATTAAATTAAAACTTTGCTGAAAATTGTACAATTAAAAGACTATATTTCAAGAAACTTGGCACAAGTTTTATTTTTTATAGTTTTCAGGAAAACATTAATTGTATAAAATGATCATCCCAGACATTCTTATTGATGACTTTTTTGACCAATTTCTTAAAAAATGTTAGATAAGTTGACCCTTTTTGACCTTTGTATAATGTGGAAGATTAGTTTAGTTAATCAAATGTTAAAGTTTTTTAGGATTAGTTTGTGATTTTGTTTTTTTAATGAAAAATAATCCGATTTAATTATTAAGAATTTTCATATATTGTATATTCAAGGTGTAAATAATATAATGTTTACCTAAAGATTATTGTAAAATGAAGTTAAAACTTCTGATGAAAATTGTACAATTACTATATGTACAATAATGTCCAAGACTATATTTCAAGAAACTTGGCACAATTTTTTTTTATGATTTTCATTATTGTTTTTGTTTTATCTCAGACATCCTTATTGATGACTTTATTGACCAATTTCTTTTAAAAAGTGAGATAAATTGGCCTTTTTTGACCTTTTTATGAAGTGGAAGATTAGTTTAGGTCATCAAATGTGAAATATTTTTTAAGATTAGTTTGTTTAATTATTATTATTATTATTATTAGTTTAAATTAATTTTTTTGGATTATTAAGAATTTTCACATACTGTAAATTCAAGGTGTGAATAATATAATGTTTATCTAAAGAATATTGTAAAATTAAATCAAAACTTCTGCTGCTTGATGACTTTATTGACCAGTCTCTTAAAAAATGCAAGATAAGTTGACCCTTTTTGACCTTTTTATGAAGTGGAAGATTAGTTTAGGTCATCAAATGTGAAATATTTTTTCACATACTGTATATTCAAGGTGTAAATAATATAAACTTTACCTAAAAATTATTGTAAAATTAAATTAAAACTTCTGCTGAAAATTGTACAAAATGGTACGAAAAAGTTTGAAACCAATATTAAAACCAATTTTTTATGAAAAAGTGCTTTATTTGTCAAAGTCAGTTGCTTACTGAACAGTGAAATAACCAAAAAAGACCCTCTACACTGCTGCTGTACTCGATCTAATCTCTCGAGCGTCTCATTCATAACCCGTCATGATAAACCGTAACCACCCGGTTTGTTGAGATGTGACGCTGAGCGTCTGGAAAATGATTGTGTTCTCTGAGGAGCCGTTAGACGAGTCTGTGACATCCGTCCGTCCGTCCGTCCGTCCGTCCGTGTCGGTGTAAAGCAATATTTCCTCTGCTTATTACTGCAGTGAGCCGTAAGTGAGAGCTCTGACCCAGTTTGTTAAGTGAGTTTCATTGGTAATCTGATTTTTACTCCTCCAGACTCGTCCTCTCCTCCCTGTCCTCAAGGCTTTTGTTGTTGTGGAAGCGCAGTCAGATTCAGACTAATGATTGAAGCGAGTGTAAAAACTCACACTATGTGCTGTATCTGCTCTCGGAATCAGTGTTTAAGGCCGTGTTGTGTGCTTGTAGTGAATCATCTGTTTGAGTGTATGTGTGATCGTGGACTGTGTGTGTGTGTGTGTGTGTGCGTGTGGACAGATGGCAGGTTCCCATCAGTGTGTGTTTGTGTCTGTGGAGCGGAACAGACGCACATGTTCTCCTGCTGGAGTTCAACATGCTGCACTGTGAGCGAATGACAGGGAATCACACACACACACACACAGTCTGGTTTGTTATCCTTGTGGGGACTCTCCATAGGCGCAATGGTTTGTATACTGTCCACACTGTATTTTCTATCCCCTTACCTTAACCCTACCCCTAAACCTAACCCTTACAGAAAACTTTCTGCATTTTTACTTTCTCAAAAAAACTCATTCTGCATGATTTATAAGCCTGTTTCCTCATACTGGTATCACTATCCTTGCGGGGACATTTGGTCCCCATAACGTGATAAATACCAGGTGCGCACACACACACACACACACACAGATCATGAGTTGAACATGAGCAGATACTTCATTAGGGGTGAAAGGTTGAGTCTGCAGTGAATTTAAAAGGATACTTCACTGACCAGGAATAATGTAGTTAAAAAAAAAAAAAAAAAAAAACCCCACACATATATATTTCATTACTTATAAACAATAACATACAAACAAACTTAAATAAATTAAAATTTTTACATTTTTTTATTTAATTTTTAATAAAACTATGTGAACATTTAGTACCCCATGAAATCAATATTATTTTTCCCAAATTCCCTTTTTTAAAAAAAAAAAAAAAAACTTTAATATTTTTCTTTTTTTTTCATTTCATTTATTTATTCTCTTTTCATGGTAATGCAGCACAAAATACCACAACAATCCAGCAACACAACAAAAAATACAATCCATGACAAAAAGAACAGGAGTAGGATGAAGATAAAATCTTATAAACTCCTACCCCATTCTAGTATTATAAAATTTACAAATTAAATTAGATGACCTCACAGACATGAAGAGAAAAGGAAAAATCCTTCCAATATTATTAATTAACTTACACAGCATTAAACAAACAAAAACAACAATTTTACAATGATAATAATTCTGACAACAAAGAAAAAAAATATATAAAAAGAAAAGAAAAACAACGACAAAAACATCATTAACCCTCATCTCTATACAACTGAAGTATCTTCTGTTTATACTTATATTTAAATCGAAAAATATCTGAACAACATTTTAGATCATTTTCCAATAAATTCCATCTTTTCACAACAGAAACTGAGACACACATTTGTTTGAGAGTATTTCCAGCAAAAGGTTGTTTAAAATCATCATTATTTCTTCTACTTGTCTCACTATTCACAGTAAAAAGGGTTTGCAATCCATCCGGTAACATACAATGTTTTGCTTTATGAACTACTAATAAAGTTTGCAAAGAGACCAAATCCCTCAATTTGAGTAGTCCTGACCTCAAAAACAATATTAATATTAATAAATATAAATAAATATTAATAAATATAAAATTGTATTTATCAAAAAAGTGTTTATTAATAGCATTTTAATTAGTATTTCTGCCTGTTTTGAAAGTTAAAATATGGAAGGAAAAAAAAACTATTGAAACAATGTTTTCAAAAATGTTATATTTTATAAATATTTATAAGAATCTATAAGAATTTTTAAACGTTAACTGATAATCAGTTTAAAACTTTGTAGATTTTAATAATTTCAGTTGCATTTTAATTATTATTTCTGCTTGTTTTTAAAATATGGAAGAAAAAAAATTGAAACAATATTTTGAACAATTTTTCTGTATTCATTTTTTTTTTTTTTTTTTTTTTCTGGACTTTTTTTTTTATTTATCAAAAAAGTGTTAATTAATTAAAATCATAAAACTTATATAATTTAACATCAATTTATTAAAGGTTTACCTAAAATTACGTTAAGGGCCCTATGAAATGTATTTTTTCTCACCTTATGTTTTATTGTTACCAAATTCTTGTTTTAGCATGTCTAATTATGTAAATGCATATAAACAACTTTTATTTATTCTTACAATAGCCTTGTTAATTTTTTCCCTTAGAAATTCTGTGTTGTGTATTTATTATTATAATTTTTTGTTTGTTTGTTTTCAATTTAATGCATAAAAAAAATTTAATTTATCTTTTAATTAATGAAAATTAAACACATTTTCCCTCACTATTAAAATTAAAACATGAAAGAAATATTGTATGATTTTTTTTAAATATAGTTTTATTAAATAATTAACTAAATAATAGTAATATATTTCTGCCATATACTACTGAAATAACACTGGTATCATTTACTCACCATCATGTTGTTCTTTTTCTCTGAATATTCCATGAAATCTTATGAAATCCATTCCATTTTTCCCCCAAATTCTGCGTTCAATTTTCCATTTAAGTTTTTCTGGATTCCATTTCAGTGTTTACTTAACATTTATTCATCAAAAAGGACGTCTAATCAGTTGAATTTAGAATTAAATTATTTAATTAATTTACAAGAATTGAATTTATATATTTATACATTTACATTAAAGTATATACACTTCCATTTCTGTTTTCTGTTGAAGTTTTATTAAATTTTCAAATTTTTATTTTTTTTAAAATGATTTAATACAAATGTGTTACCAAAACAGTAATCAGATGAGTGCATGAAACTTAAAAAAAAATGAAATTAATGATGAAATAAAACCTTTTGTCTTTCTGTCGTTAATTTGATCTGTCTCTAAAAAGTCTTTACATGAATATGATTTCTGAATCTTTTGAAGTGTCAGATGTCTCAGTAAATGATGTGTGAACATTAAGCTTTAAATATCCCTCTGTGTGAGGAAACAAGCTTATAAATCACACAGAATGAAGTGTTTTGAGAATCTGAAAGTGCCTGTAGTTTCGTGTGAAGGGCAGGCAATAGTTTTTTTTTACAGTTTGTACAGTAGAAAAACCATTACGCCTGTGGAGAGTCCCTGTAAACCACAACAACCAATGTGTGTGTGTGTGTGTCTCGGGGGGATTGGGTGTGTGTGTGTTCGGATGTGTCATTCTCAGGATGCTGTAATGTGAATCAGTGCTGCGTGTGACTGGTTTCATGAGAATTATACAGACTCTAGTGTTATTCTGTGTGTTTTCCAGTGAGAATCAGAGACATTGAGAGACAACTGACTGTGTGTTTGTGTGATAATGAGAACCACACCTGCCTTTCATGAGCGCTCACTGTGGGAATACACTCATACACACACACACACACACACACACACACACCGTTAGCAGGTGTGCTTCAGCTTTAATCAGATTACATGTGTAAGAAGTGACTTTACGTAATTGAGCGTCAAACACAGAGCTCAGGGAAGAGCGCTGGTTAATGGTTGTTTGACGTGAAGCTGGTCTGATGGCGTTTGTTTGTTTGCTCCACCCAGCTGTGCAAAGTCAAACTCGTATCTGAAGAGGAATAACGCCGCCTTGGAAAGTCCGAGTTTATGACTGCATGCATACAAAAGTTTAGTAGAAAATATCAAGGGCTTTAAAAACACTCAGCTGACTTTGATCCATTTGTCTTGATCAACTTAAAAAGTGCATGAGTTTTTGCACTTTATTATTATACTTGAGAAACAACACTGCATGCAAAATGTGGATTTATCATCATTATCATCTTTAATGTTTACATGTTTATACTTCAAACATGGAAACATCTACCAGTGCAGTGAGACAAAATACTGAAGACAATCTGTGAAAACAAATCTTAGTATCTTGTGCAGTGTTACTTCTTAAGTAAACTCACCTTCTTTCCAGAATTGTTTAATATTTGAACCCCAAACACGACAAAAATACTCATTTAAAACTTAATATATATACGGGCAATGATGCAGGAGGCTGTCTCGAGTGTACGTATTACATGTGTGTGTACTGTATATTTTTTATGTATATATAAATACACACACATGCATGTATATGTAAGAAAAATATGTTATGTTTTTATATTAAACCTATTTATATAATATAAATTAAATAAATATAAATGTATACATGTTAATATTTTCAAAATATGTATTGTATGTGTGTGTCTTTATATATATATACATTATAAATATACAAAGTTCACACACATATATAAACAAAAACTTTTATTTTGAATGTGATTAATTGCAATTAATCATAGCCTAGCACTAGATATATACATATATATGTATATATGTATATATATATATATATATATATATATATATATATACATACACACACACACAGAAATACAATTTAAATTAAAAATCAAAGATAAATAATAAAAATAATAAAATATCTATGATCAATGAAGACTACTTCATTTTTTTATATAAAAAATTAATTGAAAATATAATTCTTAAAATATTATTTTCATTTTTAAATATATAAAAAAAATCAATTTTATTTTTATAGTGATTACATTCACAACAGACATTTCTAGTCAACTAGATATTTTAAAGTTGAAACATTTCTAAAAAAAATATATTTATATAAGTAATATAAGTAAATTCGTCTTTTTTTGAATATTTTCAGATATTTTAACTGGAAAGTAAGGCCAAAAAATACTCTATATTAAGAGCATGATTTTTGCAGTACATGATATTTCTTTGGCATATGAGAGGATTTTATAAAAACTGTATAAGAATTTTTAAAAGTTTTTAAAAGCTGATGTTTATTTAAAACTATATTTAATATTAGATAAAAGATAAAAGATATTAATAAAATATCCTGTTTTGGAGGTTAAAATATGAACAAAAAACAATTCAAATAATATATGCAACAATATAATTATACCTGAGAAGCAACACTACATAAAATAGAAAGATTAATAAAATTAATAACGTTTGATTTCACACACACACATATATATATATATATATATATATACATATATATATTTATAGTTCCATGCATATAAGGAGTTGTGGACTAATATTGCATTAAAAATGCTAAATATTAGTATTGTTTTTTGAGATAATAACTGCACTCATTGCTGTGTTGAATGGTTGAATCAGTGCATACTGTTTCATAAATATACTGTCTACAGTAGTCTACAGCCATTAGAAATAACTCTATTCCGACATCTCAGATTCTACACACACAAACTTCTTCACACACACCGACAGGAGAATTGTTGCATGCTGGGATACACACCAGTGTTGACTTACATCGGAGCATGTGATCATCTGAGTTGTTAAACAAACAAATAATACAGATCATCATGAGTGAAAGCGCATTTAGATGATGGTGACTCTCAGAACTGAACCACATTTATGATCCTCCGACCATAAAAATGTTCCACAGATGCTCAGAGGACAGAATGAGGTAGACTAGCAACCAGATCAACCGACGCTGAGATGCTCATCGTCTGATGATTATCAAAAAGAGTCATTTAACATGCTAAGCAACTTTCATCGTGATGTGTGTTAGGAAATTTGATGCAATGATGCATTTTATCAGTGTTTATGATTAAGTACATCCACCATGAATAAATGAATTTACATGGAAAATCATTGGAAAGAGAGATTATATTCCCATTTCCTCTCAACTACATATGAGTTGAGTATTGCTAGAAACATTCATATTCAATATAAGTAAATTGATCTTGTTAACTGTTCATACTAAAAATATGAAAAGATCTTCTAGTGCAGAAACACAAAGTACACTCATATTAAAAAAGTATTTTTACACACTTCAACTGGAAAATAAGACAAAATACTATGTACTGTACTATAAACGTGTGTGTTTGTCTGTCAGGGATTCAGATCTTATAGAGTTGTTTAAGGCTGCCTGGATTACTGATTCTGTGTGTGTGTGTGTGTGTGTGTGTGTGTGTGTGTGTGCGCGTGCAGTGTTTTGTGTAATTAATCTGGTGTGTATTCTGTATTGTGTGTTTGACGAACTCGTCTTTCCGGTCGCTGAAGTGAACACACAGTTGTTTGTTTTGTATCAAACAGGTTAAAAGGATCCTGACACACTTTAACTACAGCACACACACACACACACACACACACAGGTTTACTTATCTTAATGGGACAGATCATAGACTTGTGTTTTTTTCTCATTGTGGTTGTTCTGTCACTGACAGCAGGAGAGATGAAACCAGATGCATGTTATTGTAAAAATGGCTAGATGCATATGTGTGTGTACAAATACACATAATACTAGTGTGTCACGTGACTCATGGCCTGCAGCACACTACAGTCATGATACGGAGATGAGTGTGTGTGTGTGTGTGTGTGTGTGTGTGTAAGAACACTCTCTGGATTGTCAGACTAGTTGAGGTGAAGGCCTAAACAGATTAAAAACCCTTAACAAGTTAAACTACCTGAGCAGCAGCCTGGATGATTTGCCTGTCCACATTTAATTGAATACGTTTTAGATATTAAAAGGCAGATTTCTATTATATTTTTAGGACAGTGGCACTTTAAAAAAATAAAAAAGGAAGATTACGAGATTAAAGTCATAATATTTTGAGAATAAAGTTGAAATACTCCAAGTAAAGTCAAAATATAATGAGAGTAAAGTCGAAATACTATGGGAGTAAAGTTGGAATACTATGAGAATAAAGACGAAATACTATGAGAGTAAAGTCGAAATATTACGAGAGTAGACTCGAAATACTATGAGAGTTAAGTTGGAATATTATGAGTAAAGTCAAAATATTACGAGAGTAAAGTTGAAATACTTTGAGAGTAAAGTCGAAATATTGCGAGAGTAAAGTTGAAATACCATGAAAATAAAGTCGAAATATTATGAGAGCAAAGTCGAAATATTGTGAGAGTAAAGTTGGAATACTATGAGAATAAAGTTGGAATATTATGAGTAAAGTCAAAATATTACAGAAGTAAAGTTGAAATACTGTGAGAATAAAGTCACAATACTCTGAGAGTAAAGTTGAACTATTGCAAGAATAAAGTTGAAATACTATGAGAATAAAGTCGAAATATTATGAGAAAATTGAAATACTGTGAGAGTAAAGTTGGAATATTATGAGAATAAAATCTAAATATTACAAGAATAAAGTCGAAATATTATGAGAGTGAAGTTGAAATACTATGAAAGGAAAGTTGAAATACTACGAGTAAAGTCAAAATATTATGAGAGTAAAGTCACAATACTATGAGAATAAAGTCGAAATATTACAAGAATAAAGTCTAAATATTATGAGAGTAAAGTCGAAATACTGTGGGAGTAAAGCTGAAATACTATGAGAATAAATCAAAATATTACAAAAATAAAGTAAGTTGAAATACTATGAGAGTTAAGTTGGAATATTATGAGTAAAGTCAAAATATTATGAGAGTAAAGTCAAATACTATGAGAGTAAAGTTGGAATACTATGAGAATAAAATCGGTTAAATTTATTCTCGTAATATTTCAACTTTATTCTCTAAACATTTAGACTTTATTCTCTAAATATTATGACTTTAATCGCATAATCTTAGATGTTTTTTAACGTGGCACTGAAACGCCGTCATTGATTTTAGGTGCTGATTGTTGGAATTAATATCAATAGATTCACAGAATCAAAAGTTTCAAAGGATCTGTTCAAAAATTTAAAGAATAAAAAGTTAGAAAGTTTAAAGAAGTCTCTTCTGCTCATCAAGGCTGCATCTCTCTGATCAAAAATACAGAAAAAAAAACAGTAAAATAATCAAATATTATTACAATTTCAAATAATGGTTTTCTATTTTAATACACTTTAAAATTTCATTTATTTCTGTGATTAAAGCTGAATTTTCAGCATCATTGCTCCAGTATTCTACTATGCTGATTTATTATCAGAAATAATAATTATTATTATTATCGATGTTGAAAACAGTTGTGCTGCACAATATTTTTGTAGAAACCGTGATGCATTTTATTTTTCAGGATTCACAGATGAATAGAAAGTTCAAAAGAAAAGCGTTTATTCAAAATAGATTTTCTTTGTAACAGTATAAATGTCTTATATTGTCTATATATTTTATATTGTTTTATATTGTCTGTGTCTATAAATGTCACTGTCACTTTTTTCAGTTTAACACATCCAGTTTTTTTTACATACCTTGCTGCTCTCACTCAGGTCCTGTAGAACTTTATGTTTTTTCGTCTGATCCTTAGTAATATTGTTCATTACTGTTCTTCACTTAATCTGTTCGTTTATTCTTACATTCATTACCAGTCAGTTACAGTTTAAGATCAGTGCGCCACCTACAGGATCAGTATGGAACATTCTAAATGTGTGATTTGAGTGATGACCTCTGTGGGTCAATCATAAATAAACACAAACAAAACCTTCTGTGTCCATCTGTGAATCCTGAAAAATAAAATGTATGACAGTTTCTGCAAAAATATTGTGCAGCAAAACTGTTTTCAACACTGATAATAATCAGAAATGTTTGTTTCAGCATGTTAGAATGATTTGTGAAGGATCATGTGACACTGAGGACTGGAGTAATGATGCTGAAAATTCAGCTGCGATCACAGAAATAAATTACATTTTAACAGATATTCACATAGAAAACAGATATTTTAAATTAGAAAAATATTTCTGAATTTTTACTGTATTTTTGATCAAATAAACGCTCAGCATTGGTGAGCAGTAGAGACTTCTTTCAGGAACATTAAAGATCTTATATTAGATATGTTCTGAAGTGTGTGTGTAGGTGTGTGTAGGTGTGTGTTGGTGAGGTATGTTCTGCTGTAGATATCAGAGTGAGGATCAGTGTGTGTTTGAAAGGGAAACTCTGGTGTTTGTTTGATTGCTGTCGTTCCTGTCGGTCTGGTCTCATTCCTGGTTATCGGACTTCTCCGTCCTCTCGAGCGTCTGTCTGTTCTCATCATGGCTCTGTGGAAGAAAAAGCTTCAGATCTCCACCAGAAGAAAGAGGAAAGCTCCTCCTGAGTAAGACACGTGATTTTACCGATTGATTTCTGTGGTGTTCTGCTGTGCCGTCCGTTTATTAGATGATGATTCTCGTGAGGGCCGTGAGTGTTTTCTGTGCCGGACACACACCGCGTTTTGTGCGTGTTATGTGTGAGTTGTTTGGATCAGGCTGTCTTGATGTGAAAGGATGTGGGAATGCTTTAAAAGCAGGTCATGTTTCATAAAATATCATATTTTTGCAGAAAATGAAGCCTACTTTTAGATGTTTTTGGTTGTGAAATTCAGATGTTCCGTCTTTGTTTGTTTGTTTCTTTTTTTCTTTCTTTGTTTGTTTGTTTCTTTTCATTTATCTTCTATTTTGTCATGGTGGATTGTCTTTTTTAAAAAAAATTAATACATATTTAAGAAAATATTTAGTTATTGTATTACAATGCAATATTTTCATTTTTTTTTTTATAATTGCAGTTTTTTGGTTTTGGGTATGGTCGGCACATGTTTTCTTGAGATTCATCCATATATTGGAAAAGCAAGATGTTGTCAAAATTGTAAGATTAAAATAAATAAATAAATAAATATTGTTTTAAAATGGTAGAATTATATATAATTATATATATATATATATATACACACACAATTATTTATATAATATATTTATATAATTTAACTTGTGATTGTAACTTATAGTTATATGTAGAATTGTTTATGAGATTTATTCTACATTAATAAATATCAATTTTACATAACGGTAATGGACATAAATGTGAAAAAAATCATCATCAGTTAAAGACAGTACACAAAATCTTAAAATACTGTCCAAATTGTACAAGTAAAAAAAAAAAATAAATATATATATATATATATATATATATATTTAATTGTATTTATTGTATATATGTAAATGTACAATTTAAATATTTATATATATATATATATTGAATCTTACAATTTAATATTGTAATTGTAACTTGTAATTATGTACAATTAATGTACAAAAAAATCTAAAGTGTACAATTAAATACTAAAATATGTAAAATTATATATATATATATGTATGTATATATATTAACTTGTGATTGTAACTTGTAATATAAAAATCTATTTTTATTGTACAATAAAAATATAAAAATATTGTCAAAATTGTACAAGTAAAAAATGTGTATATATACATATATATTTAAATTGTACAAAATATTAAAATGTGTATAATTAAATATGTATTTTTATTGTACAAAAGGCAAAATACTTTAATATTTAATTAATTATTTAATATACAATTTTAATATTTTATGTACTGCCTTTTTTACAATTAAAAAAATAGGCTACAATATTAAAATAATAAAATGTTAACATTTTTGACAATATTTTATATATATATATATATAGAGAGAGAGGAATTATATACATATAGAGATTATTATTAACCCACAATTTATAACTCGACCTGAGATGAACTAGACTTGACTTCATCTGTACTTCTTTTTATCGCAGCTTTGTATCTGATCTTGCAGCTCTTCCTCTTTCTCTGTGTCAATGTTTTTGTTAGCGGCCACTGGAGGGAAACGTTCATCACACGCGTGTTGAATCCCAGCGTGATCTCACATACTAATCAATGATCACTGTGTCTCTACAGGGCAGAGAAGACGGAAGTGCTGAGTGAAGATCTGCTGCAGGTCAGTGTGTGTGTGTGTGTGTGTGTGTGTTCACATCTGAGAGTGTTTTTGTGAATTGTGGGGACTTTCCATAGGCTTCTATAGATTTTGTACTGACCAAACGATATTGTCTATCCCCTAACCCAACCCTAACCCTAAACCTAGCCCTCACAGAAAACATGTTTGCATCGGTACACTTTCAGATAAACATCATTTACTATTTTTAATACTTTTTTAACATTGTGGGGACCACAGGCCAAAATTTCAGGTTTTACTATCCTTGTGGGGACATTTGGTCCCCACAATGTAGCAAAAACAAGTACAAACATGTGTGTGTGAATGTGTGTGTTCATATGTGTGTGTGTTTGCAGGTGGAGAAGCGTCTTGAACTGGTTAAGCAGGTGTCTCACAGCACTCATAAGAAGTTGACGGCGTGTCTGCAGGGTCAGCAGAGTGTGGACGTGGACAAGCGCTCCGTCCGCTCGCCTTCAGTAAGTCACGACCCTCATTCCAGCTTTTATGCTTTTATGTTTGCTTTTATGTGTATAACTGCATGCATGGTTATAATTGCATATGTGTGTGTTTGTGAGCAGAAGAAGCTTCCTCTGACGTCTCTGGCTCAGTGTCTGGTGGAAGGAGCTGCGGTTCTGGGTGACGATTCTCTGCTGGGGTGAGACATTTAACAATGACATATTACATGCTTTAGGGTCTGTATGTTATTCTCAATGTGTGTGTGTGTGTGTGTGTGTGTAGGAAGATGCTGAAAATCTGTGGAGAGACGCAGGACAGACTCGCTCAAGAACTTCTGCTGTTCGAGCTCCAGATCGAGCGGGACGTCGTCGAGCCGCTTTACACTCTCGCTGAGGTGTGTGTACATGTTTATAACACTGGACCAAAATAAACGAGCTATTTCACTAGAATTAACAATACATTTCATTTTCATTTTTCTTTGTTTACTTTAGAAAAATTAAATTATTATAAATGTATTTATATATTTGTGACCCTGAACCACAAAACCAGTCATGAGTATCATAGGTACATTTGTAGCAGTAGCCAAAAATACATTGTATGGGTCAAAATGATATTTTTCTTTTATGCAAAAAATCTGGATAGATTTAGGGGATACATTTTCTACAGTAAATATATAAAATTTTAAATTTAATTTAAAAAATGTAATTTAAATTTAAATTTAATTTAAAAAATGTAATTTAAATTTAAATTTAATTAAAAAATTTAAATTTAAATTTTAAATTTAAATTTAATTTAAAAAAAAAATATATATATATTTTATTAGTAATATGCATATATATATATATATATATTTATTTTTTTTTTTTTTTTTTTTTTTTTTTTTTTTTTTTTTGCACCCTTAGATTCCAGATTTTCAAATAGTTGTATCTCGGCCAAATATTGTCCTATCATAACAAAACAAAAATCAATGGAAAGCTTATTTAAAGAAAGTATTTCAGAGATGTAATCAAAGAAAATCAAAGCCAAAAAATCAAAAACACTTTGGGCTAAAATATTTACCGCAAGATATTTCTGTTATTTAACGACACATTCATGCAGGTAAACAAATAAAATATTTTATATTTTTAGTGTTTGAATTTTTATTTTTATTTTAAAATAATTTATTTGTTGAAAAAATGAAAAAAACAATTATTTGTAAATATTAAAATATATATAAAATAAATTTTAAAATTATAAATAAATATATATATATATATTTTATTATTATCAAATATATATATATATATATATATATATATATTTTTTTTTTTTCATTTTAAAAATGTATTAATTTAATTACTTTAATTTTTGCCCATCAACCCATGAACCCCAGTTCACATTTGTGTAAATGTTTTAGAAAAGCAATAAAATCAAAAAGTGTTTTTCTGTTTCTTTGTTTATTTCTCTTCTAATTCCTCACAGATTGAAATTCCCAACATTCAGAAGCAAAGAAAACATTTAGCCAAACTAGTACTGGACATGGATTCTGCTCGCACACGGTCAGAAACACACACACATGCTTTTATCTAGTTATCTAAACCAGGACATAACCATAAACTTGCAGTGCTTTTATGTGAAAGCAATTACTGATTTCTAGCTCATTCTTCACCTCAAAAAGATATAAGATATAATATTTTTGCAGTTATATATTTTTACAATATAAAGTGCAACATGTAATTATACGATTTGAAACTGCACAAAGTGCATGTTTAATTCAGCCAGTGACACTGAGTTCTCTTGCATATTAAACTCGAATAAAATGTATTATGTAGTGTGATTGGTTGTATACTGCACATTTAGTATTAGTAGGCAAATGTGTTTTTAATACACTGTTGTCTCGTCCAACTGTAGGTGGCACCAGTCGTCTAAATCTTCAACTCTGACCAATAAGGAAACACCCACCGGGGCCAAAGCCGACGCCCTCAGGGAGGAGATGGAGGAGGCGGCCAATCGCATGGAGATCTGCAGAGTGGGTGGAGCTTATCACTCTCTCTTTTTCTCTATTATTTCATGCGTACAGACAGGTGTCAAAGTGCATCATATACATAATGCAGACTGTACAAAAGCAACACTGAAGCATCATGTTTAATGTGATTGTTTTTCAGGATCAGCTCTCGGCGGACATGTATAGTTTCGTGGCCAAAGAAATTGACTATGCAAACTACTTCCAGACGGTGAGTGCTTTACTCTTTCAGACGAACAGCCTGCCTTTTTATTATTAACATCTCTCTGTCTCTCTGTTCAGCTGATAGAGGTTCAGGCGGAGTACCACAGGAAGTCTTTGGAGCTGCTCCAGAACGTCCTGCCACAAATTAAAGCGCAACAGGGTGAGAATCATGAATGAACATCAGAAACAGAATGGACTGAATTCATTTGGAAACACAAGCTTTTAGTCTTAGATATTACATAATATTTAATCTTTTTATAATATAATAGAATATAATAAAATTAGTGCTGTCAAACGATTAATCATGATTAATTCCATCCAAAATAAAAGTTTTTTATAATATATGTGTATATTTATTATGTATATGTAAATACACACACATCCAGTGTATATTTAGAAAATAACGCATTTTTCTTAAATGTATACATCCATGTATGTGTATTTACATATACATAATAAATATAAGTAGTACACACACATTATGTGAACAAAAACTTTTATTTTTAATGTGATTAATCGCAATTAATCGTTTGACAGCACTAAATATAATATAATATAATATAATATAATAATATTTTAGTATTATATATTATCCTGTAATATTTTAATAATTTAAAATATATATTTACTATTATTACAAAATATTTTATTTTAATAAAAAAAAATAACATTTTAATTTAATTTGCAGTTAATCACGATTAATTGTTTGACAGCACTGAATATAATATAACATAATATAATATTTTTGTATTATATATTATTCTGTAATATTTTAATAATTTAACTTATAGTTAAAAAATATATTTAATATTATTACAAAATATTTTACTTTAATATTATATATTCATAATATTTTAATAATTAGAAAATGTAATATTTTAATAATTTAATCTGCAATTATTCTAGAATATATTTTAATAATTGAATTTATAGTTAAAATATATATTTAATATTATTATGATATATTTTACTTTGTTATTATATAATCATCATATTTTAATAATTAGATCATGTAATATTTTAATAATTTAATTTGTGATTAATTGTTTGACAGCACTAAATATAATATAATATATTTTAGTATTATATATTATTCTAGAATATATTTTAATAATTGAATTTATAGTTAAAATATATATTTAATATTATTACAAAATATTATATATTCATAATATTTTAATAATTGGAAAATGTATTATTGTAATAATTAAATTATTATATAATTTAATATTATAATATTTCGTTTTAATATTATGCATTTTTATTTAATATTTTAGTAATTAGATTAATTGTTAAATTATTATAAATCTTTAAAATATTTAATGTTCTTTTTTGGTATTATATATTAGTATGTAATATTTTAATAATTATATAATATTTTAATGATATAATCTGTATATAAATGGCCTGTTTGGTGTAGTTTTGTCAGTAAAGTGTGTGTGGTTTGTGTTTCAGAGTCGTGGGTGGAGAAGCCGTGTTACGGGAAACCATTAGAGGAGCATTTGACTCTGAGCGGGAGAGAAATCGCTTTCCCCATCGAAGCGTGTGTGACGATGCTGCTGGACTGCGGCCTGCAGGAGGAGGTGAACATTCACTATCAACAACAACTTCACAATCACTATGTGACTGCAAGCGATTGGCTTTGGGTTTTTGCGTCAACTGTTTCACTCTTCTGCGTCTGTTTCCACCTCTGCATGAGTGTAAATGCATAGAACTGTATTGAAAGTGAGAACGTTTTGTGTGTGTTTGTGTCAGGGTTTGTTTCGAGTTGCTCCTTCTGCCTCGAAGCTGAAGAAGCTGAAGGCGTCGCTGGACTGCGGTGTGTTGGACTTTCAGGAATATTCTGCAGATCCTCACGCCATCGCAGGTGAGATTCCCCTCTGTTTATTTTTAGCAATCACACGGTCGCTCCTGATCGCAGCTCAGCGTGTGTGTGTGTGTGTGTGTGTGCTGCAGGTGCTCTGAAATCATACCTGCGGGAGCTGCCCGAACCCCTGCTGACCTTTGACCTGTACGACGACTGGATTCAGGCATCAAAGTGAGTCAATGTGACAGTAATCATCAAGCAGAATTATTTTTGATAGTCACTGTGCTTGTTTAGTTATTCAGGTGTGTGTGTGTGTGTGACTGCAGTATTGCGGATCAGGACAAGCGTCTGCAGGCGTTGTTATCAACATGTGAGAAACTTCCTACAGCAAACAGCAACAACTTCAAGTGAGTACAAATATATATATTTATACACCATATATAATATATAATATAAAGGCTTTATATTATGACAGATTTTTTACATTCATTTAAAAAATTAAATAATGTATTCACCTCTTTAAATGTAAATTAATTGTAATTATATATATATTTACATTTAAAAATGTGAAAAAATTATTTAAATTATTTATATATACACTACCGTTCAAAAGTTTGGGGTCAGTACGTTTTTATTGTTTCTTTTTTTTTTTAAGAAATTAATACTTTTATTCACCAAGGATGTATTAAGTTAATAATTAAAAGTTTATTAAAAGTTCATAATAAATAATTTACATTGTTATAAAATATTTATATTTTGAATAAACACTGTACTTTTTAAACTTGTTATTCATGAAAGAATCCTGAAAAAAAAAATCACAGGTTCCAAAAAATATTTGGCAGCACGACTGTTGATATTATCCAACATTGATCATTCTAATAATAAATCCGCATATTAGAATGATTTCTGAAGGATCATGTGACACTTAAGACTGGAGTAACAGCTGATAAAAATCACAGGAATAAATTCTATTTTAAAGTATGTTAAAATAAAAAACATTATTTTATACTGTAAAAACATTTTGCAATATTACTGTTTTTTTCTGTATTTTTAATCAAATAAATGCAGCCTTGATGAGCATAAGAGACTTCTTTAAAGACTATTACAAGTCTTACTGACCCCAAACTTTTGAATGGTAGTGTATATATATATATATATATATATTTTTTTTGTAAGTATAAACTGATTTAACACAGTTATGTGTCACTGATCTTGTTTGATTTCCAGGTATTTGATTAAATTTCTTGCCAAGCTGAACGAGTATCAGGATTACAATAAAATGTCGCCAGGAAACATTGCAATTGTTCTGGGGCCAAACCTGCTGTGGGCGCATACGGAGGGGTCAGTAACGACACATACACAATTACTCAAACACCATCAGACTGTTTATGAGGAAATGACGTAAGTCGTGAAATGCGTGTGTCACTGTATCTCAGGAACATCACAGAGATGATGACCACAGTCTCGCTGCAGATCGTCGGGATCATTGAGCCGATTATCCAGCATGCTGATTGGTTCTTCCCTGGAGGTGAGAAACACGGAGCACCTATTATCATTGACTAAAGTTACAACCATTAAAAAAAGCATTTTGTTACTTGAGACTGAAATAAAATATTTTTAAAAAATGTAAATTAAAACTATTATTTCAGCTTGTTGCCTAGGAACTTACTAAAATTACTAAAATTAAATAAGATAATAAATAAAAACTAGACAAGTAAAGTCTGACAACAAACTTTGAGTTGGCTTGAGAAAGCCAAGTATGAAAGTTGATGTTGCTAACATGATTTAGCACATTGCTTACATGATTTAACATGTTGTTAGCATTGTTTTAGCATGATTAGATTGTTGCTTGCATTTTTATAGGTTGATTACAATGTTGTTAGCATGATTAGCATGTTGTTTACATGTTACTAGCATGTTGTTAGCATGATTAGCAAGTTACTAGTATGTTTATAGCCTGATTATCATATTGATAGCATGTTTCCAGTATGATTAACATGTTACTACCATGTTTCTAACATGATTAGCTTGTTACTAGTTTGTTGCTAGCATGTTGTTAGCATGTTATTAATATGATTAGCAAGTTACTAGCATGTTGCTAGCATGATTAGCCAGTTACTAGCATGTTGTTAACGTTTTAGAAATAGAAATATTTTATTTTCTCATGTTTCTAGCATAATTAACATGTTACTAGCATGATTAGCATGTTGTTAGCATGATTAACAAGTTGCTAGCATGATTAGCAAGTTACCAGCATGATTAGCCAGTTACTAGCATGTTGCTAGCATGATTAGCATGTTACTAGCATGATTAGCCAGTTACTAGCATGTTGTTAACATTTTAGAAATAGAAATATTTTATTTTCTCATTTTTCTAGCATAATTAACATGTTACTAGCATGATTAGCATGTTGTTAGCATGATTAACAAGTTGCTAGCATGATTAGCAAGTTACCAGCATGATTAGCCAGTTACTAGCATGTTGCTAGCATGATTAGCATGTTGCTAGCATGATTAGCCAGTTACTAGCATGTTGTTAACATTTTAGAAATAGAAATATTTTATTTTCTCATTTTTCTAGCATAATTAACAGGTTACTAGCATGATTAGCATGTTGTTAGCATGATTAACAAGTTGCTAGCATGATTAGCAAGTTACCAGCATGATTAGCCAGTTACTAGCATGTTGCTAGCATGATTAGCATGTTACTAGCATGATTAGCATGTTGCTAGCATGTTGTTAGCATGATTAGCCTGTTACTAGCATGATTAGCAAGTTACTAGCATGGTTAGCATGTTGCTAGCATGTTGTTAGCATGATTAGCCTGTTACTAGCATGATTAGCATGTTGTTAGTATGATTAGCAAGTTACTAGCATAATTAGCATGTTGTTAGCATGATTAGCAAGTTACTAGCATGATAGAAATATTTCATTTCTCATGTTTCTAGCCTAATTAGCATGTTACTAGCATGATTAGCATGTTGTTAGCATGATTAGCAAGTTACTAGCATAATTAGCATGTTGTTAGCATGATTAGCAGTTACTAACATGTTGTTAGCATGATTAGCAGTTACTAACATGTTGCTAGCATGATTAGCAAGTTACCAGCATGATTAACCAGTTACTAACATGTTGCTAGCATGATTAGCATGTTACTAGCATGATTAGCATGTTGCTAGCATGTTGTTAGCATGATTAGCCTGTTACTAGCATGATTAGTATGTTGTTAGCATGATTAGCAAGTTACTAGCATAATTAGCATGTTGTTAGCATGATTAGCATGTTACTAGCATGATTAGCATGTTGTTAGCATGTTGTTAGCATGGTTAGCCTGTTACTAGCATGATTAGCAAGTTACTAGTATGGTTAGCATGTTGCTAGCATGTTGTTAGCATGATTAGCCTGTTACTAGCATGATTAGCAAGTTACTAGCATGGTTTTCATGTTGCTAGCATATTGTTAGCATGATTAGCATGTTACTAGTATGGTTAGCATGTTGCTAGCATGTTGTTAGCATGATTAGCCTGTTACTAGCATGATTAGCAAGTTACTAGCATGGTTAGCATGTTGCTAGCATGATTAGCATGTTACTAGCATGTTTCTAGAATGACTGGCATAGTACAAGCAAGTTAGCATGATTAACATGTTGCTATCATGATACAACATGTTATTTAAATGGATGTGGTAAATGAGTTGATCAAAAGTAATCCAAAAGTAGTCAGATTACATGGACTAAACTGTGTAATGTAATGGATTATGTTACTAACTGCAGTATTTGTGATGTAGTGTGTCCTCAGTAACGCATTATATTTTCTGTGTAATCTATCCAGCACTGTCAGCTCCTGAATTTCAGTGTATCCCATGGTTCTGTGTTGACAGAGATCGAGTTTAACGTGACGGGAAACTACGGCAGCCCCGTCCACACCAATCACAACGCCAACTACAGCTCCATGCCGTCGCCCGACATGGACCAATCAGATCGCAGGCAGCAGGACCAGAGCCGACGCCCGCTCAGCGTCGCCACCGACAACATGATGCTGGAGTTCTACAAGAAAGACGGGTGCGTTCAATCAGCCTGACGCGTTCGTACGCGTGCGCTCTTCTCCTCGCTTTGGCTTTGAGTGACTGATGCTTCTGCTTTTCTTCCACTAATGCAGCATTAGGAAAATTCAGAGGTACGGTGACGCTTCTGTCTCTTCCTGTTCTGTCCGTCTCACCTTTCCTGATTTCCTGCAAACCTGCTGTTTCTGAACACTGACTTTGGTGGTTTTGGATTTCTGAAGTGACGTGAATTTAGTGCAGATGGCAAATTAAATCTACTGTAAAAATTATGATATATTATTACAATTTAAAACAGCTGTTTTCTACGTGAATATGTGTTAAAGTGTAATTTATTTCTGTGATGCGCAGCTGAATTTTCAGCATCATTACTCCAGTCTTCAGTGTCACATGATCCTTCAGAAATCATTCTAATATGCTGATTTGCTGCTCAACAAACATTTCTAACAGTTGTGCTGCTCAATATTTTTGTGCAAACCATCACAAATTTTATTGTTTAGGATTCACAGATGAATAGAAAGTTTAAAAGAACAGCATTTATTTGAAATAGAAAACCTGTGTGACATTATAAATGTCTTTACTGTCACTTTTAATCAATTTAATGCATCCTTGCATGCTAAAAATATTAATTAATTTTTTAAAAATAAATTGTTTATGCTGATTAATGTAACATTTAATAGAGGAAGTTCAAAGTACACACATATACATGTAAAGCAATTATGCATTTTACCTTTTAATTATTAGTGTGTATGAATATTATGAATATTATAAATATTTGTAATAAATATGTATAAAATCAAATATTATTTTTAAGTATCAAACGTAATTAATATGAATAAAAAATAATCTTAAATTTAATTGTAATTAATTTATCCATATCAGTAAATATTCATACAATTAGTTATTAATTATATTAATGTTTATTCATATTATTAAATATTATTTATTAAATAACAATTATTAATAAGTGATGATTAAATCATGAGAGTTGAATAATTGATCATTATAATTAATTCACAATTAATATTCTTAAAAACAATAATTAATGAAATAATTATTAAGTATAATATGTAATATTTAAGAATTAATTTATAGGTTATTGATTGTTATATTAATTATTGATATATTTAATTTAATCATAATTTAATATTAGTACATTTTAATAGAGTTAATGATCTTGTATTAATATTTATTAATTGTAATGTTAATTAATATTACAAGTACATATTAATAATTGACTGTTATTTAATAATTGACCGACTGTTAAATAATAATTGAATAATTGCAAATAATATTTGAATTTAATTACAATTAATTAATCATTAATATAAAAAAAATCATTGATAGTAGTAGTATTTATGAATATTAAAAAATGAGTAATTATTAATTATTTAACAATTGACTGGCTTTTAAATAATAATTGAATAATTGCAAATGATATTTGAATTTAAGTATAATAAATAATATTATACTTTCTATTAGTATCATTGAACATTATTTTTTATTATAATATTTATTAATAGTTGACGATTATGAATAATAAATTTAATCCTAGCATGATCCTTCAGAAATCATTCTAATATTTTTGTGCAAACAGTCATATATTTATTTTTTAGGATTCACAGATGAATAGAAAATGCATAAGTAAAATTGACATTATAAATGTCTTTACCATCACTTTTGATAGAAATATTACGTTATTTTTTAAAAAATGCAACAAAAGTGGTCATGTTTGTGAAGTGTGAGGGGTGTGATTGGCTGTGCCTCTGCCCCGTTGCAGTATGGGAGTGCGCGTGATGGACACCTCCTGGGTTTCTCGAAGAGGCTCCTCGTCGTCTCGTAAGAGCTCGTCGACTCCGCCCAGCGTTCAGCCGCCCGCGCCGCCTTCTGATTCGCTGAACCCCGAGCAGGCGGCCGATCTCTCCACCTCCCCCTCACAGACTCCGCCCCCCATCAGCGCCGACAGGACCAGGTAAACAGAGACGACCAATGGGAATCCAACTCACACACTCAGTCACATGACCGCTGCTCATTTCAATTCAGCCAGCTGAGCACATCATGAATATTAATGTCGTATTATACAGTGTATTACATAAAGCAGCTCAGAATAAATATTTAAAGTGGAAAAGCAAAGAAGAATTACATGAATGAATTAGTCGGCTGAATTGAAAGTGGAGTTATTTTCCTTCTTTCCTCTTTTCTCTCTTTAATTTCAGCCTAAAATGAAAATTCAGTTTTATTCACATTATTTTAAACCATTATTCACTGATTATCTTTCTCTCTGCCGTAATATATAATAACATAATTTGCATTTCTGCGTGAACTCTTCCTTTATTTATTTTCTTTTTGTTTTGTTGACTGAGTGAATCCTTTTTATTTATCAGTATTTTATTATCCTCAATATCTCAAACCCACTCAGAATCACACGCACTCCTCCTGGATGTTCACAATCACTCTTGTTTCTGCTGATGAACGTAATTAGCATTACTTTAAAGGAATGTTTCAGGTTCAAAACATACACTGTCCATCACATTTATGGACAATTATACAGTAGATCAGTACTGCATTTAATTGTGGAAGTTCAAATTACACACATATGTATGTAAAACAATTATACATGTTACCTTGTGCTAAAATAATTATTAATTATTAATATGTATGAATATTACAAATGTTATAAATGTTTGTAATAAATATATAAAAGAAAATAATATTTAAAATATTAATTATAATGAATTAATATGAATCTTAAATTTAATTTTAATTACTCTATATTAGTAAATATTCATACAACTAATTATTATATTCATATTTATTAATTATAATGTTAATATATATATTTTAAAAATAACAATCATTGGCAGTTATTTAATAATTGATGATTAAATCATGAGAGTTCAATCAATGATCATTTTAATTAATTCATATTCTTAAATAATAAGAATAATTAATAATTTATTGATATTTGATATTGATATAAGTAACTATAATAGGTAATATTTAAGCATTAATTTATAGGTTTATACTGATTATTTATTTTTTGTAATATTAGCACATAATAATAATGACAGTTATTTAATAATTGACTGTTAAAAATGTAATAATTGCAAATAATAATTTAATTATAATTAATTAATAATTAATATGACCAAAATCAGTGATTGTATTAGTATTCATGAGCATTAAAAATGATTAATTACAATATTTGTTAATAATTGACAGTTATTTAATAATTGACTGACTGTAAAATAATAATTGAATAATTGCAAATAAAAATTTAATTTAATTATAATTAATTAATAAATAATATTAACAAAATTAAAGATTGTATTAGTATTTTTGAACATTAAAATATGAAGTATAATATTTATTAATAATTCACAATAATTTAATAATTGACTGGCTGTTAAATAATAATTGAATAATTGCAAATGATATTTGAATTTAATTATAATTCATTAATAACAATCATAAATATTAAACAAAAGTAATAATTGTATTAGTATTTTTGAACATTAAAAAATATTAATAATAATATTCATTCAGGCAAGTATTTAATAATTTTTTAAATAATTTAATAATCGACTGATTGTTAAATAATAATTTAATAATTACAAATAATTGTTATTTAACTATAATAATTAATATTCATGAATATAAACAAAATTAATGATTGTATTAGTATTTATAAACTTAAATATTACAATTAATTAAAAAAATGTTATACAAAAAATATGATATTATTAATTATAATATTTATTAATAATAGGCAAGTGTTTAATAATTGAGTGGCTGTTAAATAATTGAATAATTGCAAATAATTTTTCATTTAACTATAATAAATTATTAATTAATATTCATGAATATTAACAAAATTATTGATTGTATTAGTATTTATAAACTTAAAAAATTATTAAAATTAATTAAAAAATTTAAATACAAAAATAATAAAATAGAAAAAAGAAAATGTATTATAATAATGATTAATATCTATTATTATAAATGTATTGATTTAAAAAAAATATTAAATTATATCAGTAAATATTATATATATTTTGAATAAATACTAATTTATTATTATGTATGTTATAATTATTAACAACAGTTAATTGAAGTACGTCAGCAGAGGAACTAAAACTGCACTCATTAGCATAATGTTACCATGGTAATGACACAACTGCTGTTGCTGGAGCTGAGCGACGTCCTCTGACCCGACGTCTCGTCTGTTGTTGGCCCTATTTTACGTGTCAATCTTGCAAATCTTTTCAGCTGTGACGAGGCGTCTTCCAATCGCTCGGACTCCTGTCACGTGTGTCCCTCCCCAGAGGAGGAGCGGCCGCCCCCTCCGTACCCGTTCTCTGTCTCCTCCTCTTCCTCCTTGTCCTCCTCCTCCTCGTTCTCCGTCCCTCACCCTCGAGCGCGTCCCGCCGCTCCCGTTCCCGAATGCGTTCCCCCCCCGGCGTTGAGCCGCTGGTCCGTGTACAGTCCTCCGCCTCCGCTCCTCCTGTCCTCCACCTCTCTCGACATCAACTCCAACCCCAAACCCAGCGTCCTGCACCTGTCCAAGCAGGGCTCTCTGCCCGCCGACCCGTCCCTCCCGCACGCGCCCGTCTACATCAAACCCCCGCTCGTCCTGCCCCGTCACGACCCCTGCCACCCTCCCGCCCTCAGCCCTCATTCTGCCGCTCCGCCGTGGGCCGCCTGCGCCTGCAGCAACCGGGAGAGGGGACTCAGAGTGCCTAGGTAACTACCCACTAACCTGATAACTAGTCCAGCACAACCTGCTGGATCATTTGGGATTATACAGAAAGTTTCTGATTACTGATCAGCATCATGAAAACACGTAGCGCCCCCTAATGCTCACTGATTGCAATGCACAGCATTTAATGAGGAGCATAGAGATTCAGGGTGAATTAAAAAGTAAGCAGGTTTTAATTCAGTGCAGTAGCGTTCTTTAAAATGAATTCCTGCTGCCGCTACTGAAAGCCTTCTGTTATGAATTCAAAGTTTGCTTCAAACTTTCCTTCAAGTTCCCTGCGCTGCTTTATGCATTAAAATGAGCAAAAATCCCTGCTCTCAAATGAAGGGATTTTTGTTTTTGCTTTTGCTCTTTTCTTTTTTTGATTTTCTTTGTTTTTTTTTAATCATCATTAAGTCAGAAAGATTGTAAAAAATAATGATTCTGTTTATTTCACCAAACCCTAAGAAATGTATCCCATTTTTAGTATCTGCATTTATTTATTTATTTATTTATGTTTTTTTTAAGGTCTGACATTTTCTAAAAATGATATTTATATTAATTTCACCAACCCCTTAAAATATATCCCATTTTTATTATATGCATTTATTTATTTAAGGTCTGATTTTTTTGTAAAAAAAAATAATATTTATATTAATTTCACCAACCCCCTAAAAATGTATCCCATTTTTAGTATATGCATTTATTTATTTATTTATTTATTTAAGGATTTATTTAAGGATTTATTTATTTAAGGTCAGAAATTTTTTGTAAAAATGATATTTATATTAATTTCACCAACCCCCTTAAAATGTATCCCATTTTTAGTATATGCATTTATTTATTTATTTATTTATTTAAGGATTTATTTAAGGATTTATTTATTTAAGGTCAGAAATTGTTTGTAAAAATGATATTTATATTAATTTCACCAACCCCTTAAAATGTATCCCATTTTTAGTATATGCATTTGACCAACCCATAAAATGTTTTTCATTTTTAGTAATTTCATACACATCTTTTAATTATTTTATTTTATTTTATTTTAGTTTATTTTAGTTTCTTTTATTTCTTATTTTATTTATTTTAGTCATAGAAAATAGAAAACATTATCAGTTTTATTTATTCATTTATTCTTTCATTAATTTATATTTGATTATAAATAAATAAATAGAATTTCTATTTATTTTACCAACCCCTAAAAGAAAATGTATCACATTTTTATTATCCACATACACTTTTGTTTTGTTTTGTTTTCTTTTCTTTTCTTTTCTTTCGCTCTTTTCTTTTTCTTATTTTCTTTGTTTTTTTTAATCATCAAGTCAGAAAGATTCTAAAAAATATTGTTTCTGTTTATTTCACCTACCCCTTAAAAATGTATCCCATTTTAGTATCTGCATTTATTTATTTATTTATTTATTTAAGGTCTGACATTTTTGTAAAAACGATATTTATATAAATTTCACCAACCCCTTAAAAATATATTCCATTTTTAGTATATTCATTTATTTATTTATTTATTTATTTATTAAGGTCAGAATTTTTTGTAAAAAAAATAATATTTATGTTAATTTCACCAACCCCCTAAAATGTACCTTATTTTTAGTATCTGCATTTATTTATTTATTAAGTTATTTATTTAAAGATTTATTTGACCAACCCATAAAATATATGTTTTTCATTATTAATAATTTCATACACATCCTGTAATTATTTTATTTTATTTTTTTCCAAGTGAGGACATCAGTAAGAAGACGTTCTGTGAATTTCACCTCATGTTTGGGGGCAAATTTATTGCCAAATTGTGCATTTTCTATTTTATTCATCTCAGTGTTCATATGTCAGAGCTGAGACTGTGTGTGTTTGTGCAGTTAATGGATGTTTATGTGCATTTCTGTGATCAGCGCTCAGAAGAATAAGGAGCCGTCGCCTGTGATTGGTCAAAGAGGCATTTCACCAACGGCTCCCTCTGCTGGACAGAACCAGCTGTCAGACCAGAGTCCTCACACGCTGCGCAAAGGTGCGTTCAACCTGTGCAATACAATGAAATAACCATGCATTGAAAATATGATCCATTTCAAGTAAATTTTAATCATGCATTTAAAGTCATTCATGTTGTAATCGTATGATATGATGCTGCAATTAATATACAAACGCTTTCCCCTTTCCTTCAGTTTCCAAAAAGCTGGCCCCCATCCCTCCCAAGGGTCCGTACTCTCCGTCCAGCTGCGTGTCGGATCTGTCTCCGGGTCCGTCTCCGGTCAGTCTGTCCCCGACGCCCCCCAGCACCCCGTCCTCATACAGCTTTAGTTACCCGCAGGGCGGCTCCGTCCTCACCTCGCCCGGACACAACCACAGCCAGACGCTCTCGTCCCCGCCGCCGCTCACCGGCACCCTGCCCAAATCACGGCCCACCCCCAAACCGCCCCGTCAGAGACCCAACCTGCCCCCGCCGCAGCCCCCGGGCCCCGGCGGTCTGAGCCCGCAACCGCTGGAACACACGCCCGGCCTGCTGGACGCGCTGTCTGCCGGAGAGAGCATGTCTACAGGTAAAACACCACTGATTTCTGGGTATTATCAGGCTCTGTTCCAAATGCTAGTGAGTGTCTTCCTGTCTGCTACTTTTTTAGGCAGCTTAATGATCAAACGTAACAAATTTGAAACGAAGCAGAGTGATACAATTTCTGTTTCCATGGTAACCGTCTCTGATTGGTAGATAATTCGCTGTAGCATTATGGAAAACATAGGTGAAAATGTAACTTTTAAGTAAGATTTTGAAATTGAAATGACCAAAAGAATAAATTAGCATTTAACCTCAGAGCTCATGTTTGGACTGGATTAATTTAGGGTTTTTAATTTAGATTAGTTTTAAATTGATTTCTTCTCTTAATATTGTTTTTATTACTTTTTATAACTACAGTAAACAAATAAAATATATTTAAAACACTTTCTTACCAACCCCTAAAAAATGTGTCCCAATTTTAGTAGAAAATGAATATATTTAATATTTATTTATTTATTTATTTAACGTCTTACATTTTTTGTCAAAAAAAATAGTATTTATATACATTTTACCAACCCCTAAAATATATCCCATTTTTAGTAGAAAATTAATATTTTATTTATTTATTTATTTATTTAATATTATTTTTTAAGGTCTGACATTTTTGTAATAAATTATTATTATTATTTTTACAAAATAATAATAATAATAATTTATTATTATTATTATTAATAATAATAATAATAACTTTATCAACCCCTAAAACATTTATTCCGTTTTTAGTAAATAATTAATATTTTTCATATATATTTATTTATTTATCTATTTATTTAAGGTCTGACATTTTTGTAAAAATAATATTTATATTCATTTTCCCATCCCTAAAAAATGTATTCCATTTTTAGTAAAAACTCATATTTTAAATATTTATTTATTTATTTATTTATTTATTTAAGGTTTGACATTTTTGTAAAAAAATATATTTATATTAATTTCACCAACCCCTAGAGGAAAATGTATCTCATTTTTATTACAACCTCAAACTCAAACCTTTACATTAAATTTTACAACCCCCTAAAAAATGTATCCAATTTTTAGTAAAAAAATTTTTGTAATATTTTTTTTTTTTTTTTATTTACCCAGCTTTCAGATGATGTATAAATCTTAATTAAAAAAAAAATTACACTTATGACTGGTTTTGTGGTCCAGGGTCACATATTTTATTTGAGTTAGTTTTTATTTTTAGTTTTGGTTTTAGTCAGCTGTAATAACCTATAATAAATAGCATCATTTTGCTGTCGTTTGATTGGAGCGGAGCTGAAGACAACACAGATGCATGTGTGTGTGTGTGTGTGTGTGTGTGTGTGTGACTGACAGGTGGTGTGTGTGTGTGTTATACTGTATCTGGTGTGACTCTGCGGTGGTTTTTTCTCTTCTCTCCTGTGGTTGTTGTGACGTGTGCAGCGGTCTGATCTCTGGTGTTGGTGGTTTTGGTTGAGATGGTAAGCAGTAAGCAGCGTCTGTCTGTAAACTCACCCGCTGTCATTTAACACCGGCGCTGCTGCTGTGTGCATGACTCTGTCCTGACCCGCATGGCTCTCCATCCATCTGATCCGTCCCTCACCATCCGTCCTTCAGTTCAAACTCACGACTGCTTTGGTCAAACCCGTCTCACATCTCAATATTTAATTTTCCACACAGTGACGGTTCATAGTGATCATGAATGTCATGCTGTTTGTTTGTAAACCCACATTACACACATTATCTGATGGGTTTGTTTACAAAATGTTCAGCCACTGGATGCTTTGCAATTTTTCAGATGGACTTAAATATATCTGCTAAAAGCTGTGTGAAAAGTTTGGGGTTAGCAAGGGTTTTTTTTTAAGAAATTAATACTTTTATTCATTAATGATGCATTAAATTGATCAAAAGTAACAGTAAAGTGTTTTCAACACTGCTAATAATCATAAATGTTTGTTGAGCAGCAAATCAGCATATTAGAATGATTTCTGAAGGATCATGTGACACTGAAGACTGGAGTAATGATGCTGAAAATTCAGCTTTGATCACAAAAATAAATTACATTTTAACAGATATTCACATAGAAAACAGCTGTTTGAAATTAGAATAATATTTATCCATTTTTATTTTATAAAACAATTATTTATATATATTTTTTTACATTTAAGACTAGAGTAGTGATGCTGAAAATTCAGCTTTGTTCACAGAAATAAATTACATTTTTACATAGATACACACAGAAAAGAGCTATTTTAAATTAGAATAATATTTCACAATTTTTATTTTATAAAAACATTTATTTATAATTTTATATAATTATAATTATAATTTAATTTTATAATTGTATACATTTTTTAAATATTTAAGACTGGAGTAATGATGCTGAAAATTCAGTTTTGTTCACAGAAATAAATTACATTTTAACAGATATTCACATAGAAAACAGCTGTTTTAAATTAGAATAATATTTAACAATTTTTATTTTATAACACATTTATTTATATATTTATTTCATATTTAAGACTGGAGTAATGATGCTGAAAATTCAAATTTGATCACAGAAATAAATTACATTGTAACATAGATACACACAGAAAAGAGCTATTTTAAATTAGAATAATATTAAACAATTTTTTTATTTTATAAAAAAAATTATAATTTTTTTAATATTTAAGACTGGAGTGATGATGCTGAAAATTCAGCTTTGATCACAAAAATAAATTACATTGTAACAGATTCACACAGAAAGCAGCGGTTTTAAAGTATAAAAATATTTTAGAATTTTTACAGTGTTTTTGATCAAATGCAGCTTTGGTGAGCAGAGACCAAAAGCATTTAAAAACATTAAAAAACTTACCAACCCCAAAACTTTTGAACAGTAGTGTATGATGCATATTTAAGAGAAATCTTACTAATTATACATCAGAACTGTACTGTACTGTCTTGTACACTCATTTACTCTTTTAGGCCAGAAAAAGAAAAAGCGTCTGCACACCAGCGAGATGTTGACGTGCTAATGAATAATATTCTAACTCGGTGTTTTGTGTTTGTCCTCAGACTCGTGGTGTGATTTGGACGTTCCCATAATAAGCGTCGAACTGGACGGGAGATGCAGGAACTCTGTGGATCTGATAGAATCAGAGGAGGAGTCAGAAAGCACCGCCCTCTGACCCCTGGATTTCCCACAATCCTTCACTCCCCCCCTTCACCACACAAATGACATTGTATTGTCCATGTGATCCTCTGCACTGACCCACAGACAGGATCTGAAGCGCTGGTCACGTCACGGTGCCGTCCTGATCCCGTCTTCTTTGTGTTTTTATTATGTTTTGCAGTTTTTCCATGTGGTTTGTGTTCTATTTGCCTTATCTGAGTTCTTGCACTTTTGCCTTGAAGTTCGTGTGACGTGTTCGGGTGTCGAAAATCACGCAGATCACACTGAAACCTCGTTGTGTCCAAACCCAGACTAGCATCTCACCACCTATACAAACAACTCCTGACACACTACAGCACAATCTGCTCATATCAGATGGACGTGTGTGTGTGTGTGTGTTTGATGAATGTGAACGTCTGAGATGAGATTTGAACAGAAAGATGCTCTCGCTGTAGATTGCAGTCAGATTTTAAATCTAATGATGTGGCGTGAATGAGAATTTACCATTCAAAAGTTTGGGGTTGGTAAGATTTTTAAGTCTCACCAAAGCTGCATTTATTTGATCAAAAATACTGTAAAAATATGATATATTATTATAATTTAAAACAGCTGTTTTCTATGTGAATATCTGTTAAGATATAATTTATTTCTGTGATGCGCAGCTGAATTTTCATCATCATTACTCCAGTCTTCAGTGTCACATGATCCTTCAGAAATCATTCTAATATGCTGATTTGCTGCTCAACAAACATTTCTGATTATTATCAATGTTGAAAACAGTCGTGCTGCACAATATTTTGGGGGAAACTGTCAAGCATTTTATTTTTCATGATTCACAGATGAATAGAAAGTTTAAAAGAACAGTGTTTATTTAAAATAGAAATCTTTCACAACAAATAAATGTCTTTACTGTCACTTTTTTTTGTTAATTTAATGCATCCTTGCTTTTTAAATGTCCTTCAAAAATTAAAAATCTACTGACCCCAGACTTTTAAACAGTCGTGTAAATAAAAAAAATAATAATATTAAAATTTTATCAATTTTTTTTTTCTAAATTTAAGATATTAAAAATCTGAGTAAATGCTGGAAAAAATTAAATCTAACCTTACTGAAAAATTACAGATAATATATAAAGTATCAAATCGCAAAAAATATCAAATATAAAACAGATATAAATTATTTATATTATATTAACATTATCATTAATAAGACTTAAAGAGCAGAAAACAGCGAGGGCAGGTTATGAATGTGTTTATCATCATTTCACCTAAATATTTTGGAATCAGGATTCCCATTCCTTATGAACAATTACTAAATAATGATTTTTTAGAAAAGAATAACATGTTTTTTTTCTTTTAATTCAGTACTTTAGAGTGGATTAATATATGTAAAATGTTAAATAAATTATTTTTTCCAGACCTGGAAATTACATTTTAACCCTTTGATGCATAAACTATTAAATCAATATAGGGGAGAAAAACATGTTTCTAAACAAGAATATCATTATTCCTTGCCAGCAGTTATAATCTTTTATTTTTGAATGATGTATTTTAAGCATTTTATACATCTGACAACTGCAATAAAACATAGTAGCACATATTATAGATGATGCAATGTATCATAAACAAGAAACAAAATGACAATTTAGAAATAAAGGTCAAAGGTCATCATCTGTCCTGTCTTAATTTAGTGCATCCAAGGATTATTGTTAAAATGTTTCAAAACATCACAATAATCCATAATAACACTTCCTCCAGTGAAAAAGTGGGTTGGTCTGCATCAGGAGAGAAATCTGCACAGATCAAGCCAAAACAGTCTAAAACTGTGAGATGTGAGAGACAACAGGAGATGGACTTTTTCACTGGAGGAATCCTTATTATGAATTATGAACTCGTATTTGAATAAAAAATGTCTCGATGGATTTGTTTGAGCTTTTGTCTTCTCAAGATGTGAACTGATGGACTGGAGTGGTGTGGATTACTTGTGGGTTATTGTAATGTTTATATCAGCTGTTTGGACTCTTATTCTGACGGCACCCATTCACATCCATTGGTGCGACAGTGACTGAGTTACACATTTCTCCAAATATGATGAAGAAACAAACTCGTCTTAATCTTGTATCACTAATGATCTGGAAAAATGACATTTAATAGCAAAAGAAATGTGTCATTGCATCACTGTCTCACCAATGGATGTGAATGGGTGCCGTCAGAATGAGAGTCCAAACAGCTGATAAAAACACCACAATAATCCACAAGTAATCCACACCACTCCAGTCCATCAGTTAACGTCTTGAGAAGACAAAAGCTCAAACAAACCCATCATTAAGACGTTTGCAACTAAAATACCATAGTCCATAATCCATAATAACACTTCCTCCAGTGAAAAAGTGGTCTGGTCTGAATCAGGAGAGAAATCTGCACAGATCAACCACCATTTACAGTCCAAAACAGCTCAAAATGTGAGATGTGAGAGACAACTGCAATAAAACATAGTAGCACATATTATAGATGATACAATGTATCATAAACCAGAAACAAAATGACAATTTACAAGTAAAGGTCAAAGGTCACCATCTATCCTGTCTTAATTTAGTGCATCCAAGGGTTAAAATTTCCTGATATTTCCATCTTTTCCTTGATTTGAGAATCCTGTAGTGACCAAACAAAGGCCGCTGAAACGTCTGATTATCATGAATGAATATGTAATGAATAATACATCACAAACTCTGCTGTAAGTATTAGCATGTGTAAATGCCGTTCACTTTCCGCTGTACATAGTCTATAGAAGCAAAGGTCAAATATTTATCAATCTTTCTCTCTCTATATAAACATATATATGTATATACACAGACAATATTATTTTTGCTTCAGACACAATGCTGGTGCGTGTAAATACACTAATACGAATCGCCGCGGTTCCTGTGAAGGTCTCTGAAAACAGGACGTTCCGGTGCGTTTGCCGAAGAATCAGACGCACAAATAAAGCGAAAGAGATCCGGATTGCGACAGAGATTAAACCGAAGTCACACGTTTACCTCTGACGGATGCTTGTCGTGTGCGAGCGTCTGTCCGCACGTTTCAAAACCGCATCCAAACGCCCGAAAAGTCAACACGAAATTCATTTTACCTCCATAATGTGACGTTCTGAATGAAAGAGGAGAAAAATAAATGGTAAGGTCATGTTGAGTTTAAAAACCTCCTAATGTGAATGTCTGATGATTGCGTGTGCTTCATTATGTGCATCCAAAACAAAATTTGACTTCAGGTGACACATTAATCCAGAAGAATATCAGTAGATCAGGGAAACGGAGTAGTGAATCTGAAATGCAACGCGGAAAGAGTCTACAAACTCCATGTTGCTGGTTTTTGTGTATTTTTGCAGCTAAATTGATTTTATTTTCCTAACGGATGAAAGCAGGTCTGTCAGGAACGCAGAGGTGAAGAACTTTCATATGTTTGTGGATCTGAATGTGCTTGTTTTTCTGTCTTTTGATATGGTGGTTTTGTAGTTTTGTTGGCTGAAGCTCATTTTTATATGAGGGTTTTATCCGCACAAGCCCACTGAAGAAGGTCAGCCTGCTGTTTTAAGTGTTTTAGCAGGTTTAAAGCAGCGCTTTCAGTAGCAAACGCAATCTAATGTGTTGAACTGACCTGATATTGGTAGCTGAAATCATGATTAGCCTAAATATGTCATAGAGAAACACGCAAGGGTCGGGAAACGTGATTAAAGTGCATTGTTTTGGGGATCAGTCTGGGTTGTTGTAAGATGCTCTGATAAGTAGATGTTTGTAAATCTGCCGCATGCTTTGCATTCATTACCTACAATGTATCTCAATTTCAGACACTTTTTATACATCATAGCTTTTTGAAAAAAAAATGAGAACAGAAATACCCAGGCATTGCAGATAGTCCAACCCAAAATATCAGCTGCTAATCGAGATCATCAACCGCTCAAACTTCCGTAGATCGCATGCAGCCTCCGTCTAATGCTGATTTGTGAACAAGCGACTTTAAAGAAATAGTTTGACAATGTGCTCATCATCAGGTCATCCAAGATTAGGATGAGTTTGTTTTCTAATCAGATTTGTAGAAATGTGTGATTGCATCACTTGCTCACCAATGGATGTGAATGGGTGCCGGCAGAATGAGAGATCAAACAGCTGGTAAAAACATCACAATAATCCACAAGTAATCCACACCACTCCAGTCCATCAGTTCACATCTGGAGAAGACAAAAGCTGAAGCAAATCCATCATTTAGACATTTTTACCTAAAATACATTGAGCCCATAATCCATAATAACACATTCTCCAGTGAAAAAGTGGTCTGGTCTGAATCAGGAGAGAAATCTGCACAGATCAAGCACCATTTACAAGCCAAAACTGTCCAAGATGTGAACTGATGGACTGGAGTGGTGTGGATTACTTGTGGATTATTGTGATGTTTTTATCAGATGTTTGAATTCTCATTCTGACGGCACCCATTTACATCCATTGGTGAGGCAGTGATTGAATGACACAAATCTGATAAAAAAACAAACTCATCTACATCTTGTATCAGTAATGATCTGAAAAAATGACATTTAATAGCAAAAGAAATGTGTCATTTCATCACTTGCCCACCAGTGGATCCTCTGCAGTGAATGGGTGCCGTCAGAATGAGAGTCCAAACAGTTGATAAAAACATCACAATAATCTATAATAACACTTTCTCCAGTGAAAAAATGGTCTGGTCTGAATCAGGAGAGAAATCTGCACAGATCAATTACCGTTATGAACCAAAATAGTCCAAACAGCTCTAATGTAGAGATGGACTTTTTCACTGAAGGAAAAAGGATTTTTATTATGGATTATGGACTCGTATTTTAGTTAAAAACATCCTGATGGATTTGTTTTAGCTTTTGTCTTCTCCAGATGTTAACTGATGGACTGGAGTGGTGTGGATTACTTGTGGATTGATGTTTTTATCAGTTGTTTGGATTCTCATTCTGACGGCACCCATTCACATCCATTGGTGAGCAAGTGATGGAATGACACATTTCTACAAATCTGATGAAGAAACAAACTCATCCTAATCTTGTATCACTAATGATCTGAAAAAATGACATTTAATAGCAAAAGAAATGTTTTTTTTCTTCATTGCCCACCAACAGATCCTCTGTAGTGAATGGGTGCCATCAGAGTGAGAGTCCAAACATGTGATTAAAAACACCACAATAATCTATAATAAAGTTTTCTCTAGTGAAACAGTGGTCTGGTCTGAATCAGGAGAGATCTCATTCCGACGGCACCCATTCACTGCAGAGGATCCATTGGTGAGACAGTGATGAAATGACACATTTCAAATGATACAAATCTGATGAAGAAACTCATTTACATCTCGGATGGCCTGAGAGTTTTTTGGTGAACTATTCCTTTAAATCATACATTTTCAATGAAAGTTTAAAATCACCATCTCTTACTGACACTGAAATTTTTACAGCGCCGTCACTCACAAGCTCTTAAATAAGTTCTTTCTTTATCTCATGTATATCTGATCAGTATCACTTAGCAGACTAATTAATGACTCAGTAACCACACAAACCATGTGTATATTTGTGTGCTGGAGTTTTTAATGCTGCATGCTCTTTCACCGTCATGCCGTTGCGTTCTGTCCATTTCTTATTTATTTACTGTTACCAACATGTTTCATGCTCGATTTACACTTGAACAAACGGGGGCCAAATAAACGGAGCGTCATTTCCTCAGAGAATGATTTTTTTTTTTACATGTTGTTGTTTTTTTTTAATGAAGAGGCCCTGTGTGTCAAAAATGTGTGTTTTAAATGGAAAACTGGAATAATTTGAGACGGGATGTTCAAAGTCTCATGAAGCTTAAAGAACAACATCCTTCATCAGAATGTGATCTCGATAATAAAATCAATCATTTTTAATTACTTATATTTGTACGTGCATTTTTATTCTACCGTAAATATATCAAAACTTAATTTTTGATTAGTAGTATGCATTGCTAAGAACTTCATTTGAACAACTTTAAAGGTGATTTTCTCAATATTTTGATTTTTTTTTGCACCCTCACATTGCAGATTTCTAAACAGTTGTAGTCAAGAGTCAGAACTAAATATCAGAACAATATCTATTAGGTTTTGGTAAATCTAAGGTGTTTCAGAAATGAAGCAGGTTACAAAATCACAATGTGCTGAAAAATGATAAAGACAAAGATTTATTTCTTCAGAACAACATCACTGATGAGTCATTTACAATAACAACATGTATTAAAAAATAAACTAGATTATGTATAAGACAATGCAACAATGCATTATATATTTTCATAATTGTAAAGTTAAATGCATTATAGAATTTGCATATTCCTTGTAACATCTGATTTTGGTTGTCTGTAATATGTTTTAATGCATTATATGGTCAAAAGGTGTAGCAATTAATAGATACACTGCAAAAAAATGCTTTTCTTACTTAGATTTTCTGTCTTGTTTCCAGCCAAAATATTTTGAATTCTTAAATCAAAAAGGATTTTTTAGACAAGCAAAAATTATTGTCTTGTTTTCAAAAAAAAAACAGTCAAAATTAAGTGAGTTTTTGCTTGAAACAAGCAAAATAATCTGCCAATGGGGTAAGAAAAATAATCTTGTTTTCTGCTTGAAATAAGATAATTTTGTAAGAAAAGCATTTTTTGCAATGCAAGTATTATAATTTATTAAAATTGTGGTTGCAGTTATTCATGAGATCATGCAATGCATTATAAGGTGCATTACAAAGCATAATTAATGCATTACAAATAATTTTACAATGCATTACATTTAGCGGCTTCAAGAGTTACCAAAAAAAGTAAAAAAGATTTAAATGTATAAAGTTGTTCAAATAATCTGAAGATGTTCCACTGCAGGCCACACACATTCTGTCAAAATACACAAAAATGACAAATATTAGTGACATATGCAAAGAAATGTTCATACACTGTAAAAAATAAAAAAAAAAACAATTTGTTGAGTCAGCTTAAAATAATTTGTTACCCTGCTGCCTTAAAATTTTAAGTTCAGTCAACTAAAATAAGTTTATTTAACTTGAAATGTTAAGTTGTACTAAGTATCGACTTAGATATTTGTGTTTGAGGAACTTAACAGATGGGTAAGTAACCCAGCTGCCTTAAAATTTTAAGTTGACTCAACTCAAATATCTAAGTTGTCATTTAGTATAATTTAACATTTCAAGTTGAATAAACTTTTTTTTGAGTTGACTGAACTTAAAATTTTAAGGCAGCCAGGTTACAAATTATTTTAAGTTGACTCAACAAATTGTTTTTTACAGTGTAGTTATACGCTATATTAAAGATAATATGAATAGCTGTATGTTCATGGAAACGTTCATGGAGTTAGCTGGCAGTTAGATGAGATGTTTGAAGAAAGAATGAGAATAAAAAAAAGAGTGTTGAAGAGTCATCACTTTCTCCTGAATTCTCAGTAACTCAGGAGAATGAATGGAGTCTTCTGTTATGTCTCACTTAGTCTCAGATGTTTCTCCTAAAACAGACTTAATGAGCTGCCAGTATATTGGATAGACTAATCTTGGCACATGAGATCTCTTCTGAAGACACATGTGAGATCACTGGGGTCTTTTCTCAAGAGAAACATCTGAGGAGTGATTTGTCTTGCTTTGGGTTGTTGTAGTTTCTCAGGGGGGTTATTGAGTCATAAGTCCAGTAGACATGCACGCATGCGGTCTCTATATACGCTCTTATGTTTGCATGCACTGCAGAAGCTCAAACAAGACGTACCTCCTGACCCTAAATCCAAACCTACACTGTGGTGGGACGAAAACTCCCGAAAACATGGCCTTAAACAATCAGATGCACAAAACAACACGTTCAGGAAACAACAAACTCGTGCTATATGTTTACCTCCAAATGATTTATATCCAAACATACTATAGAACAATATGATAATTGCTGTAATAGAGTTTTTTAATAGCATAAAAATGACTAATACAATGACTGCATAGAGCATAAATTAAAAATGATGTATAAATACTCTATATTTTAAATAATGTGCTGCTGTCATGTCTAACGCTGTCAAACGATTAATCACAATTAATCACGTCCAAAATAAATGTTTTTTTTTTTTTTATAATATATATCTGTGTGTTTATTATGTATATATAAATGCACACACATGCATGGATATATTTAAGAAAAATGTTATGCTTACATATTAAATATATTTATATATAATATAAATTACATGAATATTACATAAATATTTTCAAAATATATACTGTATGTTTGTGTATTTACATATACATAATAAATATGCACAGTACACACACATATATTATGTAAACAAAAACTTTTATTCTGGATGCGATTAATCGTTTGACAGCCATATGTCACATTATAGAAAATCTTAAAGAACACAAAGACAACTTTAAGAGCTTTAAAGGAAGACTTAACCCAAAAACGAAAATTCTGTCATCTACTCACCAAACAGTTGATGGCAGCCATTGACTTCTATACACTGTAAAAAACAATTTGTTGAGTCAACTTAAAATAATTTGTAACCTGGCTGCCTTAAAATTTTAAGTTCAGTCAACTCAAAAAAAGTTTATTCAACTTGAAATGTTAAATTATACTAAGTGACAACTTAGATATTTGAGTTGAATCAACTTAAAATTTTAAGGCAGCTGGGTTACTTGTTTAGCAAACACAAATATCTAAGTTGTTACTTAGTACAACTTAACATTTCAAGTTGACTAAACATATTTTAGTTGACTCAACTTAAAATTTTAAGGCAGCAGGGTAACAAATTATTTTAAGCTGACTCAACAAATTGTGTTTTTTATTTTTTACAATGTAGTATGTAAAAAAAATAGTATGGAAATCAATGGCTACCGTCCACTGTTTGGTTACCAAAATTCTTCAGAGTATCTTTTTTTGTCTTCAGCAAAATAAAGAAACTAACAACTGGAACAACTTGAAGTGAGTAAATGATAACAATTTAAATTTTTGGATGAACTATCCCTTTAAGAAGAATGTAACGTGCGTTACCGGAGTCCAGACGCTGGTGTAGCGGTGAATGATACGTGCTGATGTAGCGCTCGGGACTCAACAGCGCCTCCATCTGGAGCAAACGACACACCGCGGCCTGAGGAGGAACCAAATCTGACGCGTCCTTCAGCACTTCATCCGGAATCACTTTAGATCCCTGTTCAAACACACAGATCTCCCGAATGTGAGAAATAATCCACCTTTTGACGACGGTGTGAGTAGTTAAACCATCCGTAATCACAACCGAAATGTCTTGTTTTGTTTATTGACAGTGTCGGGTTTGAGATTGACTTTCCTTAGGACTTTAAATGAATACTGCACCGAAATATGGACGCTTTTTCCTCAGATTTATTCACAAATATAATTTAGGCGCCAATAATATTGACGCGGCATTTTGAATTTTGAGCGCGAACGCCTATTCAAAAATGGCGCGGTTTGTTCGTTAGGTATGAAAGAACTAATTTCGGCGTCAGTTATGTCGATATTACCTTTTATAATGACTGCATTGGCAAAACTCTTAATATTTTCTTAATATCAATCCACAGTATTGAAGCGGCATTTTCGAATTTTGAACACTGACGCTGATTCAAAAATGGCGCCTTCGTTACGGTAAGAATTAATGTGAATTTGGCTTCAGTGACGTTGACATTAATTTCATAATGAGTCTTTCAGTTTGAACTAAGATAACTGTAATGATAACTAAATAAAGGCTTGTTCACACCAACAACGACAACTTTAACAGAATATTAACGTCCACACAACGCACAATTACGTTCTGTTAATGATAAGCTGGAAATAATCGGCCGAAAGTAATTCCAACGATATCGTTCTGTGTTGTTATTGGTGAAGTTGTTGTGTGATTTCCATATTCTCATAGAATTAGAATATGTAAAATTTATCTTTATGTTATAGTTGTTGTCTTTGTTGAGAGTGTTTTGTTTAGCACACCTTTTTTTTTTTTTTTTTTACGTTCTGTGAACTGTATACAGCAAAAAAATATATTTTCAAATATATTTATATCACATTAATTAATTAATTAAAAAAATAATTAGCAAGGTATATATTTGCATATTTAAAATATGTTTTAAAGTGTCATTACGAAAATATATTTTCTATCAATATAGTTTTCGGGCAATATTTTAAAAATATTTTTTGAAATATTGTTTTTATATATTTATAAATTTATCAAACGTATTAACATTTATAAATATATACAGTAAGATTGGAAATGTATTTTTTTTTCCCAAAAATATGTTTTGAAATATGTAACCCTGGAGCACAAAACCAGTCTTATGTTGCACAGGAATATTTGTAGCAATAGCCAACAATACATTGTATGGGTCAAATTCATCAATTATCGATTTATCGATTTTTCTTTTATGCCAAAAAGCATTAGGATATTAAGTAAAGATCATGTTCCATTAAGATATTTTGTGCATTTCCCACTGTAAATATATCAAAGCTTAATTATTGATTAGTAATATGCATTGCTATGAACTTCATTTGGGCAACTTTAAAGGCGATTTTTCTCAGTATTTGGATTTTTTTGCACCATCAGATTCCAGATTTTCAAACAGTTGTATCTCAGATAAATATCGTCCTAACAGAAAGCTTATTTGTTCAGCTTTCAGATGATGTATAAATCTCAATTTCGAGAAATATACACTTATGACTGGTTTTGTGGTCCAGGGTCACATATATTTTGTTTATATGAAGCTGGAAACTAAATATATTTTCAATTTCAAAAATCAAAAATATATTTGTTTGAGCTTCACCATTTGAAACATATATTTGTAAACCGTGGACCACAAAACCAGTCATAAGGGTCAATTTTTTTAAATTAAGATTTATACAAAGGACACTATTTGGCTGTGATATCACCTATTTGACTATCTATCTGAGGGTGCAAAAAATTAAATTATTGAGAATATCGCCTTTAAAGTTGTCCAAATGAAGTTCTTAGCAATGCATATTACTAATCAGAAATTAAGTTTTGATATATTTACTGTAGGAAATTTACATGGAACATGATTTTTTAACTAATATCCTAGTAATTTTTGGCATAAAAGAAAAATGTATAATTTTGACCCATACAATGTATTTTTGGCTACTGCTACAAATAAACTCATGATACTTATGACTGGTTTTGTGGTCCAGGGTCACATTTAACTTATATTTAAAATATATTTTGTCCATAAAAACTACTTTGAAATCTTTATTTGAACTTCAAGATAAAAATGTGCTGTTTCACATTAATTTTATAGCTCTATACTCTGTTTTTCAGCTATTTTTAGTTATTTAGCATCTACTGTTATTTCTCCTGGAGAATTTTAGCAGAAACATCTCAGACAAAGAGACAAAATCCTGAGCAATGACAGAGCATTTCTACATTTACGCACAAATGCATTTCTGCTCTCTACCGTGATGAGTTGTGTCTTGTTGAAGAGGTGGCGTCCGAGCCGCAGGAGCTGACGGAGAGTGTGGCTCACTAGTTTCTCCGGGCTCTGTTCGTCTGAGACGAGAGTCCGTCGGCTGTCGGACTCATCCAGCAGCTTGTAGTTCCAGTGCTGGAAGAGTCTGCTGGGAAGGTCGTGGGACACCAGCAGGATTCGGGGATCCAGGATCGGCCCGCTGCGGGTCAGAAAGGTGCTGTATTGTTTTCATGTTCATTTCATTTCATTTTAGTAGTGTTTATTTTTTTTCTTCATATGTCTATATAGTGTTTCTTAATTTTATTTCAGTTTTAGTTTTTAATATTTTAATATATTGCTTTAAACTAAATTACAATGATATGTATTGTTATAGAATTATGGGTATTTTAGTGTATATTAGGGCGACAGATCTTCATTAATCGTCAGTGTTCATCTCACCTGTTTTCCTCCATGTGTCTCAGGTCTTGTAGGACGGACAGCAGAGCTTCAGTCGAACACTAGTGCATGAAAGACAGTCATGGATTTACATTTTACAATCTCTGTGTCTCTTATATGAGGAGGTGTGAGGCGTTCCTGACCTACAGGATTCCAGATTTAGGAATATGATGCATCATTTACTCTCACTCATGTCATTGAAAACCTGTAAGACTTACATTCTTCTGCGGGAAACTAAAGTTTAGATGTTTACCATGCAGAAACGTTTCAGCTAAAGCTCTCCAACCTCATTTTCAGATCTGGACTGAGTTTGTTTTCTTTCACTGTTATGATAAGGACAAGATAGAAGCTTGCATTTATGTAAGTAATATTTTATAATTTGACAAAATTGCAGCTTGATTGGAAATGATGCACAGTGAAAATATTCAGATTTTTAACTTTATTTTCTTTTATTTTTGTTTAGGTAATTGTAAGTGTAGTAATATTTTTAAAAA